>NC_080166.1:118069479-118294479 GCF_950295315.1 Erinaceus europaeus | reverse complement strand
TGGGAGCTTGAACTTAGATCCTTGTGCATGGTAATGTGCGTGCTTCTTGATTTAGCTGCCCTCACTCCTGTAGCAGTGCCATCCACTATAAGGCCTTCTACACCGTGCAGCTGCTGATATCTCATAAATTCAGGTTCTCCCCCCAGACTTGAGAGAGAGTACAGTTGTCTACCTGTCCTCTCAACCAGTCATAAATGTGGTCCATGCAAAGTAGGATTGTGATTCTTCAATCTCTGTTCCTGAACCCGCATCTTCCCCAGCCTCTCTACACCCTATAAAACACAGACAAAACAGAGAAGTTGTCCTTGGTTCCTCTATCCCATGGCCTGTTGGTTCTAACTTTACAGAATTAGAATTAGACGCCACAGAGGAAAGGCAACAAGTCTTAATTCCCTTTCATTCTAAAAGTCACTGTCCTCCTCATCTCCTCCCTCCAACCCCAAATATGACCCTGACTGGGCCATCCCAACTATGATTAAGTCAATCTAAAAACAAGAAAACTGGGGGTGGAGGGGTGCAGGTGGTGGCACACTGGGTACAGCACACATAATATGAAGTGCAAGATTCCCGGTTCAAGCCCCTGGCTCCCCACCTGCAAGGGGGTGGCTTCACAAGCGGTGAAGCAACAGGCCTGCAGGTGTCTATCTTTCTCTCCCTCTCTATTTTCCTCTCCCCTCTCAATTTCTCTCTGTCTTAGCCAAAAAAATCATGAAAAAAAGGCCACAGGAGCAGTGGATTCGTAGTGCAGGCACCAAGCCCTAGCGATAAATAAGATGGGGAAGGAGAAAGAGTCTATGAGGTTTATTGCTTGGGGAGTGGGAGGCAGGTGGTGTGAGCCTTTCAAGTAACATATGAAACATATATGAATGAGTAAGACTGTGTCCCAATTCAACTTTATTTATAGACAATTAAATTTGAATTTCACGCAGTTTTTTACAAGAGCACTACTCAGTTCTGGCTTATGGTGGTGCTAGGGATTGAACTTGGGACTTCAGAGCCTCAGGCACAAAAGTCTTTTGCATAACCATTATGCTATCTCCCTTCCCCATGCAATTTTCACAAACCAAAAAAATAGTACTTATTTTTAAATGCCACCAGGGTAATCACCGGAGATCTGTGCCTGCATGACAAATCCAGTGCTCCCAGCAGCCACTTTTCTCTTTTTCTTTATTTGATAGGACATGAAAAAATCAGAGGGGAGGGAGTCCGGTGGTAGCGCAGTGGGCTAAGCACAGGTGGCGCAAAGCACAAGGACCGGCATGAGGATCCCGGTTTCAGCCCCCAGCTCCCCACCTGCAGGAGAGTCGCTTCACAGGCAGTGAAGCAGGTCTGCAGGTGTCTGTCTTTCTCTCCCCCCTCTGTCTTCCCCTCCTCTCTCCATTTCTTTCTGTCTTATCCAACAATAAGGACATCAATAACTACAACAATAAAACAACAAGGGCAACAAAGGGGAATAAATAAATATAAAAAAACAAAAAAGAAAAGTATTTTTAAAAAAATCAAAGGGGAGTGGTAGATAGGGAAGGTGAGAAAAAGATAGACACCTGAAGACTTGCTTCATGAAGCACCCCCCAGGTGGGGTGCAGGGTCTCAAAGCTGGGTCCTTGCACATGGTAATATTTGTTTGTTTGTTTGTTTTTTGCCTCCAGGGTTAGTGCTGGGGATGGATGCCTGTACTATGAATCTACTGCTCCTGGAGGCCATTTTTTCCATTTTGTTGTCGTTATTGTTGTTGTTGGATATAACAGAGAGAAATCGAGTGAAGAGGGGAAGACAGAGGGGGAGAGAAAGATAGGCACCTGCAGACCTGCTTCACTGCTTTTGAAACGACCTCCCTGTAAGTGGGGAGCCGGGTGCTCAAACCAGGATCCTTGCACTGGTCCTTGAGCTTTGCACCATGTGTGTTTAACCCACTGCGCTACCACCCCACCCCTGGTAATGTATGCTCTTAACCAGATACATCACTGCCTCCAGGAAATATTACTTGTTTCCCAGTCATTTTTAAAAAGTGGCTGTATACAGAAAATACAGAAACAGGTAGCTGTCAGATCTGGCCACTGAGCTAGAGTTTGCTAACACTTTATCCAAAAATGTCACCTGTAGACACTGTGGGGGTCCTGCCTGAGGGACTTGCCCCTCCTCCCAGTAGACAGAGGATGAGCTTCAGAAGATGAGGCCCTTGAACCTAGGTGAGCCACCACCTGGCCCCCTTCCCCTTTTTTTAATGTGGTGGCAGGAGATGAGCTTAGGGTCTCATGCATGCACAATACTGAGTGGTGGCTCCCCATGTCCATTTTTTTTCATTATTTTGAGAGCTGGGCAGAAGAAAAGGGTGAAGACAGAGAGCAGGAGTTGGAAGACAGGTAACAGCACAGGTCCACCATCCATGGAGCAACCAGGGCCTTGGTAAGCCTTACAGGTATGTGCTCTTCCTGGGTGAGCTATCTCTGGCCCTCTGCCCATCACCTTCTCATGACCAACTCAACTCCCACTATGCTCAGCAGAAAGTTGCCAGCTTTGTGATACTTGCTTCTGCAGTGCCATCATCCCTCAAGGTGCCCTGCTGCGTCCCTTAACGGAGAAGCGGCAGAGGGGCTGTCAGGCTGCTCAGCAAGTATCAGCCTGAGGAAAGCATTTTCAGCCACTCCTGGTCCTCGGTCCTGGACAGAGTGGTGTGGCGTACATTTTCCCTCATTCCTGTTTGCCAGAAATATATATGCAAATCTTCCAGCTGGATTTCCTTCTCTCTGTGTAGTTAGGAGAGTAAATATATGGAGATGAAGACAGCGGAGCACTACTCTGAGGAGCAGCACTTTCTCTGACCTTCCACCTACCTAGCTCCTCTCACACATGCTGTCCACTCCCAGTGACTGGATGCACAGACAGGCATAATGCATCCACTTGCAGAGTTATGTAAAGCAAACCAGAGGAAGTTAAATAACTCGTCTGGGCTCATACTTCTGGTATGAAGTAGAAGCTGGCCTCCAAGCCAGAGCTACTAGCCTCCAGCACCTACCTCTCTCTTTCTGAGATCTAACTATGTGTCCCTAAGTCACAGAGCCAGGAGTGACCAAGCACTTCCCATGACTGTCCCTGGAACATGTCCATCTTCCTCCACATGTGAACCTCTTCCACTGTGTCAAAACTATGACTTTTCACTGCAACTGCACAATTGAAAGCCTTATAAGATATTTTCAAGCCATGTCTCCATCTTTTTCACACTGTTTTCAGTTTTTACATTTCCCTTAAGTCTTTGTGTATATGACTAGTTGAAAATGCTAAAAATGTTAAGTCCTTCTTTTTGTCCCTAACATTATATCATGACTATATCCCTATGCTTCTGCATAATCACTAAACTTATTAATTTCACAACTGCATTCTATTCCAATGAGTTGATATAACCCAATGTCTTCAATGAATTCTCATTTGTTAAATTGTTTATAATGTTTCCCTAATATCAGCAATGTCACAATGAAATTTTTTTCATATATATGCCATTCATGGTGTTTTTTCCTTAGGATAAATTCCCAAAAGTATACTTACAGAACCAAAGGGTTTGAATATTTTATGTTTGATGATGTTCTTTGCATCCTGAACACATTATTTTCCTTATCTCCTAAGCATAACATGGGAGAGACATTAAATTCATGTGCTCACATCGGACTAGAAGTTAGGTTATACAGTGAGATTGTTCTCACACAAAACTGCTGCCAATTTCTGAATGCAAGCTAAACTTCTTCAGAAATCCTGTTCAGCTATAAGGTCAGAAAGATAAGAAATAACTACTTGGTATTAGCAAGGGCATGAGGAAATAGACATGCTAATAAATTTCACTGAGTACAAACTGGTATAACCTCTCTGGAGGGCAATTTGGAAAGATGTAGGAAAAGTTCTAAAAATTATATATGTTTTCATTCAACCATTTAATAAATCATTCTGAAAGGGGAAAGTCAAGCATAGGTACAGAAATTTATAAGTATACTTATAGCATCTCTTTTTAATCCTGTTTTTTTCTTTTTTTCTTTTACCAGAGCACTGCACAGCTCTGGCTTATGGTAGTAAGGAGGAATAGAATTTGGAACTTCAGAGCCTCGAGTATGAAAGTTGTTTGCATAACCACTAGGCTGTCTCTCATACTCCACAAAAAAAATCATTTTAATGAGAGTTACAAAAAGAAAGGTCAGAACAGAAGCAACTGGTGACATTACTTTATAAGATACAGCTATATGCAAATAACATAAAAGGACATAAATTATGGTGAGGTCTTGTATGATACAGCAAATCTTAACAATGGGACTTTCAAAGTTAACCCAACTACCAAATAATCTGGTTATAGCAATAACTATCTATTGCCTTCTTAAACACTAAGACAGCAGGAACCTTCCCCTTTCTCGATAAAGCCCATATTGCTCCCAGACCTGGAACCTCTAGGGAAGGGCTCACTTTCCTACATGCTTCTTCTCTCAAGTCATACCAACTGATACTGCATCTGCTGATTAAACATAATCAATGCAACCAGTACCACCTCAGCACACTTCACTTCAGACTGTGTCCAGAGATGTCAGGCATGGAATGTCAACCCTCCAGCTTCATCACTCTGGTGAGACCTTTCGTAGCTCTGAGGACTCCTTAATTCCATTTCAGGTCAGGTGCACTCTTAACAAAACCTCAAAACCTAGATACAGACCAGGGCCCTTGAGATAGAGCATATGTACATGAATCCATAAGTTAGGGGGAAATACACACCTTAAAGCAAAAGTGCACAATAGTTTGCAGTGATTCAATAAATGAAGCAAGCAAGTAGAAAGTCCTAAAAAGACACCTGAAAGTACCTAATAAACCGTTTCCACTTAAACCTACATACCCTCCTCACCTATTACATGTCCCTCAATCACTGCAAAGCTAACCCTGTCAGACACAGTAAGGACTACAAAAGCTGGATAAGGGCAAGAGACCAGCAGACTTTCATGATGACTCTTTAGTCACTACCAGGCCACCCCATCACCTGAGGCCCTAGTCAGGGAGTCCTGGGATTCCCACAGAGACTTGATGGGCCTAGACCTCTAACAGATCCCTCTCTCCACTGTCACTGGTCATCTCCATCAGGAACAACATAAAAGAACCCTTTGTGGGCCCCTATAGGACCTTGCCCTCAATGTGGACCAGCAATGGTAGGGAACGTTCCATTCTCCAGAGGGAGGCTGAACAGACTCTACCTACTACCCAAGGAAGATGGGTCCTGAAAATAGTGCAGCTGAGAATGTGACCACAGAATGCGAACTCAGACCTACAGGGATGCAGAGGTTACACAGGCTCCTATGTGCTGACTATGGGGGGCCCCAGATCAAATCGATGGGGTTTACAGTTAACAATATTTATATAATTTCTCCACATTTGGGAGCTACTCTCTTCCCTGACCAGCTTTTTAATCTTTTTTCCAACCATGACACCATATCCCAAGACAATAACTTGGGTCCACCTGCATATTAGCTGTCAGGCTCAGGTAAAAACAAGTAAAGTCATGGATCCTTTGGAATATACCTAAAATATACCTACTAGCTTTTTCCAAAACTAAGACCTCAAATCTTCATCTGCAATATTCTTGGCTTTAGGTTCATGATTTGTCAATGATTTGTTTTGCTTTATATCTTAACTCTCTTTCAGCTACCAGGTTCCAGATGTTACCATGATGCCCACCTGACTTCCCTGGGCAGACAACCCCACCTACGTGTCCTAGAGCTTCACCTCCTCAGAGCCCTGTCCCACTAGGGAAAGAGAGAGGCAGTCTGGGAGTATGGATCGACCTGCCAATGCCCATGTTCAGCAGGGAAGCAATTACAGAAGCCAGACTTTCCACCTTCTGCACCCCATAATGATCCTGGGTCCATACTCCCAGTTGGATGAAAAATAGGAAAGTTATCAAGGGAGGCAATGGGATATGGAGTTCTGGTGGTGAGAATTATGTGAAATTGCACCCCTTTTATCCTATGGACTTATGAATATTTCCATTGTATAAATAAAAATATTTAATTTAAAAATAAGTTCTAGTAGCTGGGCAGTGGCACACCAGGTAAAGGACATGTTACCGTGCTCAAGGACTCAGATCTGAAACCCCAGTCCTCATCTGTAGGGGTGTGGGGAAAGCTTCAAGAAAGGTGAAGCATAGTTGCAGATCTCTCTCTCTCCCTTTCCCACACACACATACCTTCCCATCTCAATTTATCAGTCCTAACAAATTAAAGAAATGAATAAATTGAAGGAAAATATAAAAGGAAAACAAGTCACCAAACAACACTTGTTACACACACTACCTATTTGTGCAGCATATGTGCAGAGGTAGGAAAATTATGGATATGCTCCAGCTGGTGGCTGGGGCGGTGACTTAAGAGTCCCAGATCTGTTTGTACAAAGCCACAGGCTTGATCTCCATCACTGCACATGCTGGAGCAGGGCTCTGCACTCTAAATAAATAAATATTTTTAAAGACTTGTAAATATTCCAGTTGTTAACAGAATTTATTTCTGGCTAGTGGAATTATAGGTGTTTAAGAGTGAGTCAGATGTCTCAAACTTTTTAAAGCACAGACTGAGTCTTTTTAATACGTAGGCTGACTCTTTGATATGTTGACTCTCTCAAAAGCCTAGACCAGGGAGAACAGAAGCAACCGGTGGCACAGCTATATACAAATAATGTCAAAGGACATAAATTATGGTGATGTTGGGTATGATACAGAAAATCCTAACAAAGGGATTTTTCAAAGTGAACCCAATTACCAAATAACATGATTATAAGAATAACTATCTATTGTCTTCTTGAACCCTAAGACAGCAGGAACCTCACATTTCCACTATAGAACCTATATTTCCCCTAGTCCTGGAACCTTAGGGTAGGGCTCACTTTCCTGCATGCTTCTCTCAATTCATATCAAATAATATTGCATCCTCCAATCCCAACCTAATCAACGCAACAAGTATACCTCAGCATGCTTCACTTCAGACTGTGTCCAGAGACTTCAGGTGTGGAATGACAATCCTTCAGCTTCGTTACTCGGGTGAGACCTTTCCTTTCATAGTATTCTCTAATTCCATTCCAGGTGGTTCACTTCCTAACAAAGTCCCAAAACCTAGATATAGACCAGGTTCTGTAAGATAGAGCATATGTTCACATGTATCCATAAACTTAGGTGAAATATATACCTGAAAGCAGAAGTACACAAGAGTCTGCAGTAAGTAGCCCCCAACACTTCATCTGCACTATTCCAGCCTTTAGGTACATGATTTTTCAACAACTTGTTTGGCTTTGTATGTTAACTCTCTTTTCAGCCACCAGGTTCCAGATGCCGACCAGACTTCCTTGGACAGACAACCCCACCAATGTGTCCTGGAGCTCTGCTTCCCCCAGAGACCCACCCTACTAGGGAAAGAAAGAGGCAGGCTGAAAGTATGGATCGACCAGTCAACGCCCATGTTCAGCGGGGAAGCAATTACAGAAGCCAGACCTTCCACCTTCTGCAACCCACAATGACCTTGGGTCCATGCTCCCAGAGGGAATAAAGACTAGGAAAGCTATCAGGGGAGGGGATAAGATACAGAAATCTGGTGGTGGGAATTGTGTGGAGTTGTACCCCTCTTATCCTATAGTTTTGTTAATGTCTCCTTTTTAAAATAAATTTTTAAAATTAAAAAAAAAGAGGGAGTCAGGCGGTGGTGCACCAGGTTAAGCGCATATAGTGCAAAATGCAAGGACCTGAACAAGAATCCTGGTTGGAGCCCCCGGCTCCCCACCTGCACAGAGGTCTCTTCACAAGCAGTGAAGCAGGCCTGCAGGCGTCTATTCTCTCTCTCCCTCTCTATCTTCCCCTCCCTTCTCAATTTCTCTCTGTTCTATCCAGTAAAAATGAAAAAAATGGGGGGTCAGGTGGTGGCGTAGCGGATTAAACACACATGGTGTGAAGCACAAGGACTGGCTTAAGGATCCTGATTCGAGCCCTCAGTTCCCTACCTGCAGCTGGGTTGCCTCACAGGCAGTGAAGCAGGTCTGCAGATGTTTCTCTCCCCCTCTCTGTCTTCCCCTCCTCTCTCGATTTCTCTCTGTCCTATCCAACAACAACAGCAATGGCAACAATAACCATAATGGCAACAAGGGCAAAAAAAAAAATGGGTAAAATGGCCTCCAGGAGCAGTGGATTCGTAGTGCTGGCACCAAGCTCCAACAAAGCAATAACTTTGGAGAAAAAAGGGGGTGGGTGGGTTATTAACATAAGAAAGAACGCAGAACCAGAAGATCACTCCAGCACATGCAATGCTGGGGCTCGAATTCAGGACTTCCTGCTTTGAAGCCCAAAGTTCTAGCCACCATGCCACCTCCCAGGCCACTGATGTTACTACTTTTTTTTTTTCTTTTTACCAGAGCACTGCTCAGCTCTGGCCTGTACTAGTGCAGGGAATTGAACCTAGGGCTTCTGAGCCTCAGGCATGAGAGTCTAATTTGCATAACCATTATGCTATATCCCCTGCCCACGTTACTACTTTTCATAATGAGAAATAAACAGTTTCCCCCATACGTATACCAGTTCTTAAAGCACACAGGCGCACGTGAGCATTTTCTATGCCCTTCCCAGCAAGCAGGAATGAGAACCATTGTGTCAACCTATAGAACCAGTATGTGGCTCATCAATCAGACATCCAACTAGTAGCAGGCAGAGTCAAAGGATTCCAGATGTTTAACAATGAACGCAAAGACAACAGCCTACCATGATCAACTCTAAGTACTGGTGCCTACCACCCAGCAAAGGAAGTGAGAAAACCCTAACCCTCTAACCAGAGGCCTGGACCTCCCAGCCTGCAGAAGCAATAAGTAGGGCAGGGGAGATAGCACAAGGGTTATGCAAGCTTTCTTGCCTGAGGCTGTGAGGTCCCAGGTTCAGTCCCCAGCATCACCATAGGCCAGAACTGAGAAATGCTCTGGTCTCCTTCCTTCCTTCCTTCCTTCCTTCCTTCCTTCCTTCCTTCCTTCTTTCTTCCTTTCTTTCTTCCTTTCTCCATTTCTTTCTGTGTAGCTCTCTTATTAAAATAAATAAAATGTTTTTTAAAAAAAACAAATAATGCAAAGTAAGGCTGGCAGGAACAGACTGTGTTCCCTCCTCAAATGAGTCACTTCATCATGGCTCCTCTCAGTTGTCTATTAGTAACCTATTGTCATGTAGCAATTTACCTGCAGACTCAGTACTACACATAAACTGTCAGTGCCTCCAGTTCCTCTCTGCCTATTAGCAGGTGGCCCTGAATCGTTGCCTTACGGGCCTCTCCATAGGTCCTGGTAACAAGATAGCTAGCTGGCTTCATAAATGAATGGTACAAAAGAAGTCACCTGAGGGCCCAAGTGGTGACACACCTAGTAGAGTGCACACGCTACCATGCACAAGGACCTAGGTTCAAGCCCCCGGTCCCCCGCCTGTAGGAAAGAAGCTTTATGAACAGTGAAGCAGTGCTGCATGTGTCTCTCTTTCTCTCTATCCTCTCTGCCCTCAAATTTCTATATCTATAAAAAACGAAAAGGAGGAGAATAGGAAATAAAGAAAACAGAAAAATGGGCAGTGGCTTTGTTGCGCCGGCACAGGGCCCCAGCAATAAGTTGAATGTCAAGGAAGGAAGGAAAGAAGGGGGGAAGGAGAGAGAGAGGGAGGGAAGGGAGGGAAGGAAAGAGAGGAGTAGTCACCTAACATGGAAGTTACACTGTCTTTTTTTAAAAAAAAAAATTTTTAATTAAAGAGATACAGAAAGATGAGATCTTGACAGAGAGAGAGCACAGACTCTGATAACTGCTCAGCTCTGGCTTACAGAGGTGCAGGGGATTGGTCCTGGGACCTCAGAGTCTCAGGCATGAAAGTGTTTTGCGAAACCATTATGCTGTCTCCCCAGTTCAGTTACATTGTTATTTATTTCTATATTACAGAATTACATGGCAACAGGGGTTTGAATCCACCCCATTCCCACCAGCAGAGTCCTGAATCTTCAGTCTCCCCACTGCAATCCACCACAGTCCCCCTAAGGTTGTAGACATGGGCCAACCATCATCTCTCCAACTATCTGTCCACATTTATACATAACTGCCCTCCTTTTTTTCTAATTCAATCTTCTCTTCCCTTCCAAGCCACTCATGACAACATAACTGCCTCCATATGTCCCTCTCCTTTTCCTTCTCTCTCTCTGGGTGCTGATGGAGTTCAGAGATCTCTTATCTTCATCCTATCACTTCTCCCCCACTGGGAGTATGCATCAAGGTTGTTTAGGGGGAGCAGAAGGTAGGAGCTCTGGCTTCTGTCGTTGCTTCGCCGCTGAACATGGACATTGAAAGGTCGATCCACACCCCCCAACCTGTTTCTATCTTTCCTTAGTGGATCAGAGCTCTGGAGATGCAAAGGTCTAGGACACATTGGAGAGGTCGTCTGCCCATAGAAGTCGGGATGGAGTCATGGTAGCATCTGTAATTTGGTGTCTGGACAGTGGCATGACCTAAGTTGAGACAAAATGGTTAATGAACAGGAACAGGAACCAAAAAGTAGGATTAGAGCAGATGAGATTCGGGATTTTAGGGTTGAAGAAAGCTAGAAGATCCTTGTTAGGCATGTTTCTGGGGGCACACTACTACGGTAGTTTTGCTTGAGTTTGGTAGCTAGCTTGAAATTGCATAGGAATATTGCCTGAGAGAATGGTGTCAGAGTAGAGAAAAAGGGCTAGAAAGTTGGATTAGGGCAGAGAGTAGCTCCCATTCTTGAAAAAAAAAAATTCTGTGGCTAAAATTAACTATTTCCCTTCACCCATCTGTTCCAGTGCCCATCTATATATTTATATTTAGCACCAGAGCCTGTGTAACCTCTGAGTCCTTATTGGTCTGAGCTCACAGCTCATGGTCACAAGTGGGAACATTGCAGGCTGCACTGATTTCAGGACCAGTCTTTCTCGAGTGGCAGGGAAGGATACTCCAGCCTCCCTTTAGAGACTGGGGCTATCCCTACTATTGTTGCTTTATGGTGAGGACAAGGTCCTTGGAGGGCCCACAAGATACCATTCCTTCTGGACGCAACCAATGTTGGTGGAGAGAGGGACCCTTCAGAGGTCTAGGCCCATCACAGTTACACTGTCTTTTAAAATCTAATCTTGGACATGAACACTAGTCACTTCTGTTGTAACTTACTGTTCATACATACCAACTTTAATGTAGTATGGAGGGAACTGCATAGAGGTGTGTGGGTGTGCAGTACAAAGGGGCTGTCAAGTGTGGAAGGGGGTCTTGAGGGGCTATCTGATAGGATGCCCCCATACTTCCCAGAGTCCCATTGCCACAGTCCCTTCAGTGAGAGAACTGGTAGCATTCACATTAAAGGCATCTAAAAGGGGGTCAAGCAGTAGCACAGCAGGTTAAGCACACGCGGTGCAAAGTGCAAAAGCCCGCGTAAGGGTCCTGATTCGAGCCCCTGGCTCCCCACCTGCAGGGGAGTCGCTTTACAGGTGGTGAAGCAGGTCTGCAGGTGTCTATCTTTCTCTCCCCCTCTCTGTCTTCCCCTCCTCTCTCCATTTCTCTCTGTCCTATCCAACAACAAACGACATCAACAACAACAATAATAACCACAACAAGGCAACAAAAGGGGGAAAAATGGCCTCCAGGAGCAGTGGATTCATGGTACAGGCACCGAGCCCCAGTAATAACCCTGCTGGAGGCAAGAAAAAAAAAAGGCATCTAAAAGAAGTACAACTGGGGTCCATGGCTGCCCATGAATTTACAAATCCTCTAAGAAGTCATTTTGCCTTCTAATTAAAACAGGCAACACAGTAAATAAAGAGCTTACTAATGACACATTAAGTGGGAAGTGATGGGTACTGTACAGTAATTTCCATTTTGCCAGGCTTTGCTCTTCTAGACACTCTATTGGTTCTCCTGGTCAGCAGTCCCGAGGAGATACTTACACATTCACTTTGCTTCATTGCAGACAAACTGTACATCAGGAAGGCTTTGTGTGTGCCCAGTCCTACCTGGGATGTGAGTGCCTCTCCTTGACTTTGCCTGAGCCTTGTTCTAGCTGAATCCTAAAGGCACAACTTTGGCTAAATGTAGCTTAATACTCAGCTAAGTGGAGGTGAGCTTATTACAGCCCTTCAAGGCTTAAGCTCCTCAAAGTTTAAATTTGGGATTATAAAGCCTCAGCATGACCCTTGCCTCCTTCATTCCCAAGCACAGTGGAGCACAGCATGTCTCAAGGCTCTCAGCCCCTCTTCTGCTAGTCCCTGCCTTACACCTCCCTCCTTACCTCCCCCCACCACTGCACTACAGCCCTGCTGTCTCATCCTCCAGTGGTCCCATCTGCCCCTCTCTAGCCTTTTCCCTTCTTTGCTTCTTTTTATTTACTTTTATTTATTTATTTAGTGATTTAATATTAATTTACAAAGTTACAATATAACAGAGGTACAAGTCTGCTCTGTTCCAACCACCAGAGTTCCGAATTCCTAATCCCTCTATTGTAAACTACAGTCTGACTTACTTTTTAAAATGATCACCAGCAAGAATGACTGACACTTGCCATATACTCTCCCATACATTAAAAGGCAGCCCAGAGTGTCAAATGAACTAAAGTGTGGGATTTTAGGGAGAAAAATCTGTGTGGCCTTTCTAGCCTACTAATGACTACATGATTGCTTTAAACCCTCAGGCTTACAGCAGATACTCACCAGGCTTGTCAATAAAAGAATGAATGAGCGTGTAGTGCGGTAGCGCAGCAGGGGAGTCGCTTTACAGGTGGTGAAGCGGGTCTGCAGGTGTCTATCTTTCTCTCACCCTCTCTGTCTTCCCCTCCTCTCTCCATTTCTCTCTGTCCTATCCAACAACAAACAACATCAACAACAACAATAATAACCACAACAAGGCTACAACAATGACAACAAAAGGAGGGAAAAAATGGCCTCCAGGAGCAGTGGATTCATGGTGCAGGCACTGAGCCCCAGCAATAACCCTGGAGGCAAAAACAAAAAAAGAAAGAATGAATGAATGAGGTGGAGTAGGATAAAGGAATGCCCACTAGCTCTGTGTAGCAAAATAAAAGCTGACAGCTCAATAATAATTTCCCTTACACCATCTTCATCAGGAAAAAAAACAAAAAAACTAGCTGAGAAATCATGCAGTCTGAGGTCCCTTAGCTGAGGCCAGTAATGCCATCATGTTGCTTGTGTGGCTGGGACCATGATGGTTCTTTTTATTTTATTTTATTTATTTCCCTTTTGTTGCCCTTGTTTTCTTTTTTATTGTTGTTGTAGTTATTATTGTTGTTGTTATTGATGTTGTCATTGTTAGATAGGATAGAGAAATGGAGAGAGGAGGGGAAGACGGAGAGGGGGAGAGAAAGATAGACACCTGCAGACCTGCTTCACTGCCTGTGAAGTGATTCCCCTGCAGGTGGGGAGCTGGGGACTCGAACTGGGATCCTTACGCAGGCCCTTGTGCTTCGTGCCACATGTGCTTAACCTGCTGCACTACCACCTGACTCCCCATGATGGCTCTTCTGTCTGTTAAGATCAGTAGACCAAGCAGTGCAGACCAACTCTAGGATGTCTGTGTTATTACACATACTGTTTTGTTTTGTAGTGGAAAGTTTGAGTCTAATAGCAAGATATAGAGAAGAATCTTCCAGATGAAGTACAGAATGTGTTTAGGAGTGAAAGTGGAGGGGTCAGGCATGGAGCACCCAGTTGAGCAAGCATGTTATAATGCGCAAAGACCTGGGTTCAAGCTCCCAGCCCCCACCTGCAGGGGAGAAACTTCTTAGCAGTGGAGCAGTGCTGCAGGTGTCTTGCTCTCTCCTCCTCCCCTCTCAATTTCTCTCTGTCCTATCAAATATAAGAAGTAGGAAAAAATAAAAGGAAAAAAATTATCATTGGGAGCAATTACTTAGTAGCAGATACAGAACCCCAGCAAAAATCCTGAGTGCCAAAAATAACCATAATGATAAAATAAAATGGAAGAATTGCTAAGCTGTCGGGAAAGTTAACCTGCTTTCAGATCTGACGCTGACGGAGCTAAATCCAAGGGACCCTTCTCTCACCGCCATAGCCGAGAGGCCAGCTGTATTTGCTTAGACTCGATAAACTTCACTTTCTTCCTCTAGAAAACAGATCGTTGTGATGAAGATTAGAGTGACCCAAATAATCTAATGCACTGAATTCTGTATCTGGTTCCTGGTAAAGATTCAATCTCTTGTCTTTGGAAGCAGTTACAGTGCTTTGTGATGTCCTCCACGCACAGGCTAACCCACACAGCGTATGCTCTTCCTTTTGTGGTGAACAGTGCAGGCGCCTGCTCTGGTCAACACTCCCTGATTCCTGCTGCCAAATGGAGTTATAGTGAACGTCATGCATAAAATGCTATCAAATTTATACTAGGGAGATAGCATAGTGATTGTGCAAGAAACTTTCAGAACTGATGTTCCAAGTTTCCTGGTTCAGTCCTCAATATCAATATAAGCCGGAGCTGAACAGTGCTCTGATGAAGAAAAAAAAAAAAGAGAAGAAATACTATCAATTCACGCAAGTGGGGCTGGAAGATGGCTCCCCAGTAGAGCTCATACTTTACTCTGTGCAAAGACCCAAGTTCAAGCCCCTGGCTACCACATGGAAACACCTACACACAGGAAGCTGTGAAGCAATGCTGTGGTGCCTCTCCTCTTTTGTCCCCTTTGTCTCTCACCCTCTACAAAGAAGTGTGTGTGTGTGTGTGTGTGTGTGTGTGTGTGTATGTGTGTGTGTGTGTGTGTGTGTGTGAAGTGTGGGAGGGCCAAATGTAGTTAAAACTAGAATTGCACAATTTAGAACTTAAAAGACGTCTCAGACATCCTTGACATCTCAGATAATAAAACTGCACCTTGCCTGACTAGAAGCAGGACTGAAAATTAGTGCCTAGGATCCCACTGTTCTGAAGAGAGGGCAGAGTGAACTGGAAAGACGCTAGTGCCAGCTGTTGCTGACTTGCTCTAAGGCGCTGCTTCCTCCATCTGAGAAATGGAGGTAATGATGTTCCCCTTAGCCCCCACACTGAGGTGTGGTGAGACTTAATGAGGCACTGCTGGCCGCAAGCTTTGAGCTCAGTTAATGAAAGGTCCTGTGTGGGCTCTTAGCATTATTATACAGACCCTCCATGGCCGTGTGTGCTTGAAGGAAGAAGCTGGTTGGCACCACTTCAGAGAACTGCTAAGAAACACAGATACACTAACTGGTCTTCTTAAAAACTAAAATGAAATCAGAATAGGGCTGCCTGGAAGTGGTACACTGGATAAAGTGTTGGACTCTCAGTCCCCAGCACTGAATATGCCAGAGCTATGCTCTGATTCTCTCTCATAATAAGTAAATATTTTTTAAAAAGAAAGGAATCAGAATATAAAAGTTAGGCCAATCACCACCTTGCCCTAGCAAGACCATACACACAACTATGTTAATATCCCTGTCCTCTGAGCACTGTCTGGGTGTCAGTTACTCACTTACACCTCACTTGATTTGAGCTTGTCTGCTCTCTCTTAAAATCAAGCATCATCTCATCGCACTGAGGCACCATCCTTTCTGCTTCATAGTGAGAGTTGCAGTTATCATGTTCAAGGACATAGGTTCAAGCCCTGGCTCCCCACCTGCTCAAGGGAAGCTTCCCAAATGGTCAGAAACTGCGGCTGCAGATCTCTCTCTTTTTCTCTCCCTCTCTCCTTTCCCTTCTCAGTTTCTCTGTCCTACCAAATAAAAATCACAATAAATAACTGTTGGGGACTGGGTAGCGGCACACCTGGTTAAATGCACATATTACCAAGCACAAGGACCCCACTTGCAGGGGGATGCTTCATGAGCAGTGAAGCAGATCTGCAGGTGTCTTATCGTTCTCTCTCCCTCGATATTTCCCCCCTCCAATCTCAATTTCCCTCTGTCCTGTCAAATTAAAAAATAAAAGAAATTAACCATATTCATAATAAATAAATGTTTAAAAATATCAAACTGGCAAACTCAAGCAAAAACTACAATTGTCGTGGGCCCCTAGAAACATGTCTAAAATAAACTTCCTAGCTTCCTTCCACTCTAAGATCCTTATTCTCATCTGCTCTGTTCCTATTTGATAGTTACTATATATTAACCATTTTATTCTGCTTTATATCTTGCCACCTTTCAGTCACCAAGTTGCAGACACTATCATGATTCCATCCTGACTTCCCTGGGCAGACAACCTCACCAATGTGTCCTGGAACCTTGCCTCTCCAGAGCTCTACCCCACTAGGGAAAGATAGAAATAGACTGGGATTAGCATATAAAGCCAAAAAAATTGTTGACTAATCATGAACCTAAAGGCTGGAATAGTTCAGATGAAGAGTTGGGGGGTCTCCATTTTGTAGATAGTTAGTAGGCCTATTTTAGTTATATTCCAAAGGGCCCATGACTATACTAGTTTTTTTTTTTTTTTTTTTTTTTTTTTGGTGTCTTTTTTTTCCTGAGCCTGATATCTGATATACAGGTGGACCCAAGTTATTATCTGGGGAGATGATGTCATGGCTAGAAAAAGGACCAGAAAGCTGGATCAGGGAAGACAGTAGCTCCCTAATATGGGAAAGGTGTATAAATACTGTTGACTGTAAACCCCATTGATTTGATCTGATCTGGGGCCCACATTCAGTTTAGGAGCCTATATGACCTCTGCATCCCTATAGATCTGAACTCACATTCTGTGGTCATGAGTAGGAATGTTCCAAGCTGCCCCAATTTCAGGACCCATCTTCCTCTGGTGGAAGATAGAGCACATTGTCTAGCCTCCCTTCGGAGGATGGAACATTCTCTACCATTGTTGGTCCAAATTGAGGGCAAGGTCCTATGGGGGCCCACAAAGGGGTCTATTGTGTTGTTCCTGGTAGAAATGACTGGTAACAATGGAGAGAGGGATCTATCCAAGGTCTAGGCCCTGTATGGATCAACCTGCCAACATTCATGCCCAGTGGAGAAGCAATTACAGAACCAAAACTCCCACCTCCTGCACCCTAAAAAGAATTTTTATCCTCAATGGGGGAGAAGTGATAGAGAGATGACCAGAGGACTCTGAACTCCATCAAGACCCAGAGAGAGAAGAGGAAATAGAGAGGGACATTTAAATGTACTAGTTAAGTTTGTGTGCGACTTAAAAAGGAAGAGAAGATGGGACCTTATTTAAAAAAGGGGAGCAATTATATACAAATATAGACAGATAGTTGTAGGAATAATAGTTAACCCGTATCTGCAACCTGGAAACCTGCTCTAGCTTAAGATGGAGGTACTGAGGATTCATCATTCCAGTGGTAGAAGCAGTATGGAGTTATATCCCTGGTGTCTTGTACTTTTATAAATCAATATTAAATCACTAATAAGAAATTTACAAAGAAAAAATATGTCTGTGTGTGCATGCTGTAGCAGTCCCTGTTGGTTGCCTCCAGCTGCTCCCAGAAGCGAAGGCTTGCTGTACACTCCCATCTCAGGACACTTAGCTGCCTGGTTTTTCACTCTCGAGGGATGAACTGACTAGGTTTCAGAGAAAGTGCAACCACAGTGCACACAACACATTTCTCTGATACTGGCTCATGATACCCAGAAGCCTGGAGAAGGCCAGGGGAAGCTAGCGCTTTGGCAGGTGTGCAGGCCTTTCCCACAGGTATCTGTCGATGGTTCTGGAAGCCCAGTCCCCTCACTGCTCTGCTCTGAATGGAGGCAGCAGCCAGGGTTCTATACCTACATCCATCCACCAGCAGCCAGTGTGCTCCTCACCCTCAAGCAAGAATCGAGAGAGTGGGGGCGGGGGACCCAGCCAAACGGCAAGTACCCCTGCACACATTCTGAACCAACTGGCAAACAGTCTCAGCCAGTACCCTCACTTCGGGCTTTCCCATCCACCTGCATCCTAATAAGACCTCCAGAGCCAGCTGATTGGCTGGGTCCATTGGTTAAAAAAATATATTGGGAGTTGGGCAGTAGCGCAGTGGGTTAAGCGCAGTTGGCACAAAGTGCAAGGACCGGCGAAAGGATCCCGGTTCGAACCCCTAGCTCCCCACCTGCAGGGGAGTCGCTTCACAGGTGGTGAAGCAGGTCTGCAGGTGTCTATCTTTCTCTCCCCCTCTCTGTCTTCCCCTCCTCTCTCCATTTCTCTCTGTCCTATCCAACAACAACATCAATAACAACAATAATTACAACAATAAAAAACACAATGGCATCAAAAGGAAATTAACTAATTAAATTATTAAGCTCACATTTTTTTAATTTTTAAATAAGTTTATTTATTTATTCCCTTTTGTTGCCCTTGTTATTTTATTGTGTTATTATTGATGTCGTTGTTGTTGGATAGAGAGGAGAGAGAAAGATAGCCACCTGCAGACCTGCTTCACCGTTTGTGAAGCGACTCCCTTGAAGGTGAGGAGCCAGGGGCTCAAACAGGGATCCTTACTCCAGTCCTTGTGCTTCTCACCACATGTGCTTAACCTGCTGCACTACCGCCCAACTCCCTTAAATAAGTTTTATTCATCAAATCTTATTATAAATAACAGAATCCACTCCTTTCATCAACTCAGGAAATTCCAAGGAATTTAGAAAGTCTTATACCTGTGACCAGGGATAAGTCCCAAAGATACCTTTCTTATTATAGCACTATGTATGACATTGGTGCTGCTGCTAAATCATAAATCTTCCTGTTCTGTAAGTAAAAAATTAATTTGGGACAAAATCATGGTTTTTGAGGGTCTTTCTTGTTTGTGCCATTCTATCAACAGGTAGACTACTGATCAGCCCGTGGGGTTGCACAGTGGTAGAGCACAGGGCTTGCATGCTCAAGGTCCCAAATTCAATCCTAGGCACTGCGTAAGCCAGAGTGATGCTCTGGTTCTTACTCTCATCAATTAATCAATTCATAAAATATAAATGATTGGCAAGGCCTACACAAATTATTAAATAGATAATTATAATTCATATGCACTGGCTATTTATTCCCCACCACCCTTCTAGGCAAGAAAAATCAGCCTTTCCAGAAAAACTGTCACTGGTCAATATGTGTTGGACCTCTACTTCCTTTTTTTCCCTTTTCATTTGATAGGACAGAGAGAAATTGAGAGGAGAAAAAGGGGAGAGGGAGATGGAGAGGGAGAGGGAAAGACAAGACACCTGCAGACCTGCTTCACGACTTGTGAAGCACACCACCACCACCACCACCCCCCCCCCCGCAGGTGAGAGCAGGAGCTTGAACCCAGGTTTTTGTGCAGATCCTGTGTTTAGTGCTATGTGTACTTAACCCGGTGCACCACTGCCTGGCCCCTGGACCTGAACTTCAAACCTAAGTTTGCCAGCCCCAAAGTCCAGGAAAAATAAGAAATTCCCTTAGTATTCACAGTCCACAAGTCCCTTGCAGGTTAAGTTATTTTTTCAGCTCTTATTGAGCACTGGGAGGAGAGGGGGAAAGAAGATAATATCTCAATCTTGGACTCCATGTGCTAGTTCAGAGTAGTACACCTAGAGATTGAAGTCACTGTGTAGTGAGTTGAAGGCTGACAGCATCAGATTTCCCATGAACCTGAAGAACTAAGTAGGAGAGGTGCCTCCCTCCTGGACCTCTACCAGCACCCTGAACTGACCTAGTGGGATGTGGGCCAGCACTTCATGACACCCTATTTCCCATTCAGAGGTCACATCCTGCTTTCTCATGGTGCCTGCTCACCCCACCTCCTTCCTCCAACTCCCCTGCCTTGACGTAACAAGGATAGCCATCAGGGTAGAGAACTAACAACAGAGGAAATCTGACATGCCCAGAGAGAAGACAAACAGCATGGTGAAAGAGAAATTACATAGACCCAAATTTAGATGTCACTTCTACTGAAATATCGTTTCCCCTTCCTCCCTCCCTCCCTTCCTTCCTTCCTTCCTTCCTTCTTTCTTTTCTTTCAATCATCACACAGGCTTGGTAGTTTTAAGATGCTTAATTTATAACCTGGGTCACTGGGAGAACCTCAGCTGATTCCTGTCACTTTGCAATAGCCTTTTTAAAATCACAGCATCTAGAATATGTTTCCTCTTCCTTCTCAACATAGCACATTTCTTGGCAGAAAATGCAGCAGAGAGCACCAACATTCCTATAATGAGGATAAAAATCAGATTTTCACACATTAGACTTCCCTTTTAGGTCCTTTCTTCCTGTTAAATCTCTTCCTGTTTTTACTGCATCTTAGTGGCTAATCTGATGTCGGCACCAGTCAAGCCTCTCACAGGAGACAGTCATCAAGGGGCATCTGTTCTTTGCTCGACTATCGAGTCACTCGGTGCAGTGCCTGTGTCAGGATGATTGCTCAGGAGGCTGTTTATGCTCAGGCCTTTGTCACCTCCCCTCCAATTCAGAGAATGAGCCCTGGAAGGGACTTCCTGCTCTGCCTGTCTCTGCTTAACTTGGCTTCTCTTTGTGAGTTTCCATTCTAAAAAAAAAAAAAAAGTGCACTGTGCTCTTGATTCCAATGCAAAGGCTGTGTGTGATTGGCAGAAGGAGATAAAGATCAAGTCCAAGGCAAAAGTCCTGTCCCAGGAGTCACCAGAAGAGTCTCCCTCAGGAGCACAACTGGAGGACAGAGCAGCCCCTGTCCCTTCCAGCTGAGTCAAGACGTTCCTCTAACCTTTCAACTTTCCCTTCCCTTTAAACACTTCTGCTCAGTGACTAACTCCATCGCAAATGTGACCCACTTTGTTTGGCATGATGTAGTTTTTCATTTTTTTTTTTAACTCAAGCTGCTCTTACTGGTCACGACTCCCTCTCACAGGCATTTAGCAATACCCCCCCCCCCAACCAGGCTGGCCCTGCTGCAGAGCCTTGAGGATGGCTTTCTCCCCAGCTGTTCCCTTCCAGCCCGCCCTCCCCAGCACAGCCACACTGCGCTTGTTTTCCTGCAGTACTTGGCTATCTACAGAGTCTCCTTAAAATAGATAGATTTAAAAAAAAAAAAAAAAACTAAATAAGCACTGATCTCCGAAGGGGAGTTTTGAGGCAGAATCCACAGATTTGTACCAATTCAATCATCTGCTCTAGAAGGCAGCTGGATGACAAGCCAAGTCATGCCAAGCACCAGGTACCAAGTGCAGGCTCTGTACCACTGACCAAACACTCTCTGCTCACAGGGTCTCCTTTAATAGATGTGTTCAGGTCCCGCACTAGTGGATATGGGCTTCTGCTTTAATAGGAAACCAGGGCTGGAAGGAGGGACACTGAGTAAGAGAGAGGGGCCGGGTCTTGAACCTGTCCTTTAAAAAAATTATTGGGCGCAGCTATTAAGAACAATGAGCCCAATTTCTCTGGCCCATCTTGAATGGAGCTAGAAGGAATTATGCTGTGAGATAAGTTAGACAAAGATGAGTATGGGATGACCCCACTCATAAACAGAAGTTGAGAAAGAAGAACAAAAAGAGAAGCTCAAAGCAGGATCTGACTGAGTTTAGAGTATGGCACCAAAGTAAAAATCTCTGGGTGGAGGGTGAGGGTAGATGTTCAGCTTTGGGGGCATGGGGGGACATAGACCTTTGGTGGTGGGAATGGTGTTAATATACAATCCTATTAACTTACAGTCTCACAAAGAACTATTTAACTTAATAGGAAAGGGGAAGAATGGATTGAATGTCTCAAACTTCTTGATGCATAGACCATAGGCTGAGAATATGTTCCTTCAATCTAAGCACTTAAGACTTCAAATTTACCGAGCAGTGGAATAGAATTGAGAGCCCAGAAGTAAGCCCCCACACCTATGGACATCTAATCTTTGACAAAAGTACCCAGACTATTAAATGGGGAAAGCAGAGTCTCTTCAACAAATGGTGTAGGGAAAAATGGGTTGAAACATGAGAAGAATGAAACTGAACCATTATATTTCACCAAATACAAAAGTAAATTCCAAGTGGATCAAGGACGTGGATGTTACACCACAAACTATCAGATACTTAGAGGAAAATATTGGCAGAACTCTTCTCCGCATAAATTTTAATGACATCTTCTGTTGGTATGCAAGAGACCCCTTCTGTTTCATTTGGTTTAAATCCCCCCTGCTTAACACTATTTTATTTACATAACCACTGTTAACAAGTTCCACCCTCCCTCCAGGGCATTTGTGGTTCAGTGATAGGATTCTCGCCTAATCTGCCCCCTCTTTGTCACACTCTGATTTTCACCAGTCACTTTTCTCTCCACCCTCTCTATGTCACATCCTGTTTCCACCCTACTTGGGAAGTATATATAAAGACAGCATTGTGAGTTTTAGAGTACTTTACCTTGAGTTTAGCTTAGCTCGTCTTAGATTGTGCTACGTCCTGCATGAATAAAGAGATACTGCCTACAGCTCAACTATGAGTCCCTGGTCGTCTGTTACCCGCCCGTGAAGCTAGCCCGGCGAAAACAACATAACCCGGCGAAAACAACATATGGCGCCTGAACAGGGACTGAAATAAGCCCTGAAACATGGACCGGCATCAACGTGGGACCCTACCCACCCATCGTCCAGATAAGTAAACTTGGCTACCCATCCACCATGGGTTGCCTTTCTACTTATGAAGAGGTTTGCCAAAGCCTCTACTGTTTCATCATGAGACAGTTAGTCTGTCTCTGGAACATTTTACTCTGGGCTACATTTCGGTTCCCTGACCGGGAACTTTGGTTTCTTATGACTGGGATCATAGAGCTTGGGAGATGCACGGAGATTTCTCCTTGGACTTTCTGGATTCCCTCTCCCATGTTTCCTGAGGAAAAGGACTACATTTTGCTCCGGGCCACAATTTGGTTCTTTATGACCGTGATCGTAGACCTTGGGATATGCATGGGGATTTCCACTGGGACTTTCTGGACTTCTTCTCGCATGTTTCCCATGGAGAAGGACTACTCTAATTTGAAGAACATTCTCGAGTACCCTGGCAGTTCCCAAGTATGGAGACACGTGGTTAGTTCTACTCTCCTGATTGGATTCTTTCTTCGATGGGAAGACGCTTTTAAAAATGGGTGCCTGAAGCAATCCAGCAGGAACAGTCAGAAGCACCCTAAATGGAATTTCGAGGACCTTTTTGGACTAGGTCGCCCTCCGGGGATTCTTAATCCTACATGGTGAGATCTTGATAATCTGGTTTAAGTTGCGTTTCATAAGAGAATGATTTGAATGACTGAATTTTTGTTTGACATTGACTTAAAAAAAAAAAATGCTGGATGCAGCCATGATTTCTAGAGACATACAGAAACAATCCAAAAAATTGTTTTTTCCTCCTTTGATTTCTTTTTTTACGTCTTGGCATAAATCTGAAATGTTTAATTCTCAAAACGGTATGAGTTATGGGTGGGGCAGATAGTGCAATGATTATGTTAATTATTCTCATGCCTGAGGCTTTTAACCGTGGTTCTTCTGTTTACCTTTCCACATTTTATTGAGTTTAAACTGTTTAAACAACCTTAAAATCATACTAAAAACGACTTCCAATTATAATGGAGTTATCAATTATAGTAAACTTCTAATCTGCTACAAGTTTTGTTTGACAAGTAAGTGAATTTCAGCTGTCAAAGTCTTCACATGAAAAAGCATCTACTCAAATGGAATTCCTGGAAATCCATTTGGATCCTGTTCTCTGACATCGCCCCTGGAAACCAATGAGGAGACCTGGCACGACCTGAAGAAACAGATTCACAGACTCCAAAGATCACTCTCTACAGAAAAGCAGAATTCTGGTGGCCAACATTCCCCATCGAGACAGACGTGCAGCGTTTCATCCTCCAGCATTTTCTTCTGTGGTCAGCTACTTTGGACTGACACCTCCATCGGACTTACTGGTACATGCTGCTGTGTTTCTCAAAGACTAACTTCAGCCAATTGCCTTGAGACTTTATAGACCATGTCCCCTCGCCTGCAGGCTCTGTCCCAGAGGCAGAAAACTTCCCCTCCTTATTAGGTTATGCCCACAGAGGCATGAAGCGCCCCAAGAGGCAAGAGATGCCCACAAAGGCAGGAAACGCCCTTTGAGGCAAGAGATGCCCCCAGAGGCATGAAGCATTCCCAGAGGCAAGAAATGCCATTTCGCCTGCTAGGCCTTGCCCTTTGAGGCAAGAAACGTTCCCCTTGACATCACATTGGTTATTGCTGCTCGCATATTTTGTTTTCCATGTCTTATGCCAGTTCTTTTGAAAACGCCTGTACGATATACGTTTCTGTTCACCCCACAATGGCCATTAGTTAAAAAGAAAGGGGGAATAGTTGGTATGCATGAGACCCCTTCTGTTTCATTTGGTTTAAATCCCCCCTGCTTAACACTATTTTATTTACATAACCACTGTTAACAAGTTCCACCCTCCCTCCAGGGCATTTGTGGTTCAGTGATAGGATTCTCGCCTAATCTGCCCCCTCTTTGTCACACTCTGATTTTCACCAGTCACTTTTCTCTCCACCCTCTCTATGTCACATCCTGTTTCCACCCTACTTGGGAAGTATATATAAAGACAGCATTGTGAGTTTTAGAGTACTTTACCTTGAGTTTAGCTTAGCTCGTCTTAGATTGTGCTACGTCCTGCATGAATAAAGAGATACTGCCTACAGCTCAACTATGAGTCCCTGGTCGTCTGTTACCCGCCCGTGAAGCTAGCCCGGCGAAAACAACATAACCCGGCGAAAACAACAATCTTCAATGAAACAAATCCAATTACAAAGAAGACTAAGGCAAGCATAAACCTATGGGACTACATAAAATTAAAAAGCTTCTGCACAGCTAAAGAAACTACTACCCAAACCAAGGAACCCCTCACAGAATGGAAGAATATCTTTACATGTCATACATCAGACAAGAGGCTAATAACAAGAATATACAAAGAACTTGCAAATCTCAACAACAAGAAAACAAATAACCCTATACAAAAATGGGGGGAGGACATGGACAGAATATTTACCACAGAAGAGATCCAAAAGGCTGAGAAACACATGAAAAAATGCTCCAAGTCTCTGATTGTCAGAGAAATGCAAATCAAGACAACAATGAGATATCACTTCAATCCTGTGAGAATGTCATACATCAGAAAAGGTAATAGCAGCAAATGCTGGAGAGGGTGTGGAATCAAAGGAACCCTCCTACACTGCTGGTGGGAATGTCAATTGGTCCAGCCTCTGTGAAGAACAGTCTGGAGAACTCTCAGAAGGCTAGAAATGGACCTACCCTATGACCCTGCAATTTCTCTCCTGGGGATATATCCTAAGGAACCCAACACATCCATCCAAAAAGATCTGTGTACATGTATGTTCTTGGCAGCACAATTTGTAATAGCCAAAACCTGGAAGCAACCCAGGTGTCCAACAACAGATGAGTGGCTGAGCAAGTTGTGGTATATATACAAAATGAAATACTACTCAGCTATAAAAAATGGTGACTTCACCATTTTCAGCTGATCTTGGATGGACCTTGAAAAATTCATATTAGGGAGTCAGGCTGTAGCGCAGCAGGTTAAGCGCAGGTGGCGCTAAGCTCAAGGACCGGCATCAGGATCCTGGTTCGAGCCCCCGGCTCCCCACCTGCAGGCAGGTCCCTTCACAGGCGGTGAAGCAGGTCTGCAGGTGTCTGTCTTTCTCTCCCCCTCTCTGTCTTCCCCTCCCCTCTCCATTTCTCTCTGTCCTATCCAACAACAACGACATCAATAATAACTACAACAATAAAACAACAAGGGCAACAAAAGGGAATAAATAAATAAAATAAAATACATTAAAAAAAAAAAGAAAAATTCATATTAAGTGAAATAAATCAGAAACAGAAGGATGAATATGGGATGATCTCACTCTCAGGCAAAAGTTGAAAAACAAGATCAGAAGCACCAATCACAGACAAAGAAATTGAAACCGTTATTAAGAATCTCCCCAACAACAAAAGTCCTGGACCAGATGGCTTCACAAACGAATTCTACAAAACTTTCAGGAAACAGTTAATACCCATACTTCTTAAGCTATTCCATAAGACTGAAGAAACAGGAATACTCCCTTCCACCTTCTATGAAGCCAACATCACCGTGATACCAAAAGCTGATAGGGACAGAACAAAAAAGGAAAACTACAGACCAATATCTCTGATGAACATAGATGCCAAAATATTAAACAAGATCTTGGCCAACCGGATACAGCAACATATCAAAAAGATTGTTCATCATGACCAAGTGGGATTCATCCCAGGAATGCAAGGCTGGTTCAACATCCATAAGTCAATCAATGTCATTCACCATATCAATAAAAGCAAAGCCAAAAACCACATGATTATTTCAATAGATGCAGAGAAAGCCTTTGACAAAATCCAACACCCGTTCATGCTCAAAACTCTACAAAAAATGGGAATAGATGGGAAATTCCTCAATATAGTGGAGTCTATATATAGCAAACCTACAGCCAACATCATACTCAATGGACAGAAGCTGAAAGCATTCCCCCTCAGATCGGGGACTAGACAGGGCTGTCCACTGTCACCGTTACTCTTCAACATAGTATTGGAAGTTCTTGCCATAGCAATCAGGCAAGAGAAAGAAATCAAAGGAATACAGATTGGAAGGGAAGAAGTCAAGCTCTCACTATTTGCAGATGATATGATATATACATAGAAAGACCTAAAGAATCCAGTAGAAAATTACTGGAAGTTATTAGGCAATATAGCAAGGTATCAGGCTACAAAATCAATGTACAAAAATCAGTGGCATTTCTTTATGCAAACACTAAATCTGAAGAAGAAGACATCCAGAAATCACTCCCATTTACTGTTTCAGCAAAATCAATCAAATACCTAGGAATAAAGCTGACCAAAGAAATGAAAGACTTGTATGCTGAAAACTATGAGTCGCTACTCAAGGAAATAGAAACTGATACCAAGAAATGGAAAGATATCCCATGCTCATGGATTGGAAGAATCAATATCATCAAAATGAATATTCTCCCCAGAGCCATATACAAATTTAATGCAATACCCATCAAAGTTCCACCAAGCTTCTTTAAGAGAATAGAACAAACACTACAATCATTTATCTGGAACCTGAAAACACCTAGAATTGCCAAAACCATCTTGAGGAAAAGAAACATAAATGGAGGCATCACACTCCCAGACCTTAAACTATATTATAAAGCCATCATCATCAAAACAGCATGGTACTGGAACAAAAATAGGCACACAGACCAGTGGAACAGAATTGAAAGCCCAGAAATAAATCCCAACACCTATGGGCATCTAATCTTTGATAAGGGGGCCCAAAGGATTAAATGGAAAAAGGAGGCTCACTTCAATAAATGGTGCTAGGAAAACTGGGTTGAAACATGCAGAAGAATGAAATTGAACCACTTTATCTCACCAGAAACAAAAATCAACTCCAAATGGATCAAAGACCTAGATGTCAGACCAGAAACAATCAAATACTTAGAGGAAAACATTGGTAAAACACTTTCCCACCTACACCTCAAGGACATCTTTGATGAATCAAACCCAATTTCAAGGAAGACCAAAGCAGAAACAAACCAATGGGACTACATCAAATTGAAAAGCTTCTGCACATCCAAAGAAACTATTAAACAAACAGAGAGACCCCTCACAGAATGGGAGAAGATCTTCACATGCCAGACATCAGACAAGAAACTAATCACCAAAATATATAAAGAGCTCAGAAAACTTGGCACCAAAAAAGCAAATGACCCCATCCAAAAATGGGCAGAGGATATGAACAAAACATTCACCTCAGAGGAGATCCAAAAGGCTAATAAACATATGAAAAACTGCTCTAGGTCACTGATTGTCAGAGAAATGCAAATTAAGACAACACTAAGATACCACCTCACTCCTGTAAGAATGGCATAAATCAAAAAGGACAGCAGCAACAAATGCTGGAGAGGATGTGGGGACAGAGAAACCCTCTTACATTGCTGGTGGGAATGTAAATTGGTACAGCCTCTGTGGAGAGCAGTCTGGAAAACTCTCAGAAGGCTAAACATGGACCTTCCATATGATCCAGTAATTCCTCTCCTGGGGTTATACCCCAAGGACTCCATAACACCCAACCAAAAAGAGGTGTGTACTCCTATATTCATAGCAGCACAATTCATAATAGCTAAAACCTGGAAGCAACCCAGGTGCCCAACAACAGATGAGTGGCTGAGAAAGCTGTGGTATATATACACAATGGAATACTATGCAGCTATCAAGAACAATGAACCCACCTTCTCTGACCCATCTTGGACAGAGCTAGAAGGAATTATGTTAAGTGAACTAAGTCAGAAAGATAAAGATGAGTATGGGATAATCCCACTCATCAACAGAAGCTGAGTAAGAAGATCTGAAAGGGAAACTAAAAGCAGGACCTGATCAAATTGTAAGTAGGGCACCAAAGTAAAAACCCTGTGGTGAGGGGTAGACATGCAGCCTTCTGGACCAGTGGGGGGTGGGAGTGGGCGGGAGGGATGGGTCACAGTCCTTTGGTGGTGGGAATGGTGTTTATGTACACTCCTAGCAAAATGTAGACATATAAATCAGTAGTTAATTAATATGAGAGGGGGAGAATCAGTTGTATGTCTCAAAGTTTCTCAAAACACAAACTGAATCTTTTTAATATATAGGCTGTGTATTTGATATGCGGACTCTCTCAAAAGCCTAGACCAAGTAGATTAGAAGCATCCAATTGCACAGCTATATACAAGATACTGGATACTGTACAGCAAACCATAACAAAGGGACTTTTCAAAGTTAACCCAATTACCAAATAATGTGATGATAACATTAACTATCGATTGTCTTTTTGAACCCTAAGACAGCAGGAATCTCACATCTCCATTATAGAGCCCCTACTTCCCCCAGTCCTGGAACCCTTGGATAGGGCCCACTTTCCCGTATGCGTCTCCCAATCCATACCAAATAATATTGCATCCACCGATCACAACCTAACCAACGCAACAATTGCCACCTCAACATGCTTCACCTCAGACTGTGTCCAGAGACTTCACGTGTGGAATGACAACCCTTCAGCTTCATTACTCGGGTGAGACCTTTCCTTTTATAGTACACTCTAATTTCATCTCAGGTGGTTCACTTTCTAACAAAGTCCCATAACCTAGATATTCACCAGTTTCTGTGAGAGAGAGCTTATGTTCACACGTATCCATAAACTACTGCAAAATATATACCTGAAAGCAGAAGTACACTAGAGTTTGCAGTGAGTACCTCCCTAACACTTCCTCTCCACTATTCCAACCTTTGGGTCCATGATTGCTCAACAATTTGTTTGGCTTCATAAGTTAACTCTCTTTTCAATCACCAGGTTCCAGATGCCACCAGGATGCTGGCCAGGCTTCCCTGGATTGAAGACCCCACCAATGTGTCCTGGAGCTCAGCTTCCCCAGAGACACACCTTACTAGGGAAAGAGAGAGGCAGACTGGGAGTATGGACCAACCAGTCAACACCCATGTTCAGCAGGGAAGCAATTACAGAAGCCAGACTTTCTACCTTCTGCAACCCTCAAAGACCCTGGGTCCATGCTCCCAGAGGGCTAGAGAATGGGAAAGCTATCATGGGAGGGGGTGGGTTATGGGGATTGGGTGGTGGGAATTGTGTGGAGTTGTATCCCTCCTACCTTATGGTTTTGTTCATTAATCCTTTCTTAAATAAAAAATTAAATAAAAAAAAGAAAAAAACAAGATCAGAAAAGAAAACACAAGTAGAACCTGAACTGAAATTGGTGTATTGCACCAAAGTAAAAGACTCTGGGGTGGGTGGGTGGGGAGAATACAGGTCCAAGGAGGATGACAGAGGACCTAGTGGGGGGTTTATTGTTATATGGAAAACTGGGAAATGTTATGCATGTACAAACTATTGTATTTACTGTTGAATGTAAAACATTAATTCCCCAATAAAGATTTTTTTTAAAAAATGGAAATAAAAAGACTTCAAATTGATAATCAGACTTAATTTTAACAGTGGGCTCAAATTGTTAAAACAGTTCTAATAATGACTCGCTCTTTGAAATATTAGATCTCCTAAAAGCTTAGAGCAGGGAGAACAAAAGTAACTGGTAGCATTACTTTATAAGATACAGCTATATATAAATAGCATAAAAAGACATAAATTATGATGAGGTCTTGAATGATACAGCAAATCTTAACAATGGGACTTTCAAAGTTAACCCAACTACCAAATAATCTGGTTATAGCAATAACTATCTATTGCCTTCTTAAACCCTAAGACAGCAGGAACCTTCCCCTTTCTCGATAAAGCCCATATTGCTCCCAGACATGGAACCTCTAGGGAAGGGCTCACTTTCCTACATGCTTCTTCTCTCAAGTCATACCAACTGATACTGCATCTGCTGATTAAACATAATCAATGCAACCAGTACCACCTCAGCACACTTCACTTCAGACTGTGTCCAGAGATGTCAGGCATGGAATGTCAACCCTCCAGCTTCATCACTCTGGTGAGACCTTTCCTAGCTCTGAGGACTCCTTAATTGCATTTCAGGTCAGGTGCACTCTTAACAAAACCTCAAAACCTAGATATAGACCAGGGCCCATGAGATAAAGCATATGTACATGAATCCATAAGTTAGGGGGAAATACACACCTTAAAGCAAAAGTGCACAATAGTTTGCAGTGATTCAATAAATGAAGCAAGCAAGTAGAAAGTCCTAAAAAGACACCTGAAAGTACCTAATGAAACCGTTTCCACTTAGACCTACATACCCTCCTCACCTATTACATGTCCCTCAATCACTGCAAAGCTAACCCTGTCAGACACAGTAAGGACTACAAAAGCTGGATAAGGGCAAGAGACCAGCAGACTTTCATGATGACTCTTTAGTCACTACCAGGCCACCCCATCACCTGGGGCCCTAGTCAAGGAGTCCTGGGATTCCCACAGAGACTTGATGGGCCTAGACCTCTAACAGATCCCTCTCTCCACTGTCACTGGTCATCTCCATCAGGAACAACATAAAAGAACCCTTTGTGGGCCCCTATAGGACCTTGCCCTCAATGTGGACCAGCAATGGTAGGGAACGTTCCATTCTCCAGAGGGAGGCTGAACAGACTCTACCTACTACCCAAGGAAGATGGGTCCTGAAAATAGTGCAGCTGAGAATGTTCTTAGCCGTGACCACAGAATGCGAACTCAGACCTACAGGGATGCAGAGGTTACACAGGCTCCTGTGCTGACTATGGGGGGCCCCAGATCAAATCGATGGGGTTTACAGTTAATAATATTTATATACTTTCTCCACATTTGGGAGCTACTCTCTTCCCTGACCAGCTTTTTAGTCTTTTTTCCAACCATGACACCATATCCCAAGACAATAACTTGGGTCCACCTGCATATTAGCTGTCAGGCTCAGGTAAAAACGAATAAAGTCATGGGTCCTTTGGAATATACCTAAAATAGACCTACTAGCTTTTTCTAAAATGGAAACCCCTAATCTTCAGCTGCAATATTCTTGCCTTTAGGTTCATGACTAGTCAATAATTTGTTCTGATTTACATCTTAACTCTTTTTCAACCACCAGGTTCCAGATGCTATCATGATGCCAACCTGACTTCCCAGGGCAGACGACCCCACCAATGTGTCCTGGAGCTGCGCCTCCCCAGAGCCCTGTCCCATTAGGGAAAGAGAGAGGCAGGCTGGGAGTATGGATCGACCTGCCAACACCCATGTTCAGCGGGGAAGCAATTACAGAAGCCAGACCTCCTACCTTCTGCACCCCATAATGATCCTGGGTCCATATTCCCAGAGGGATAAAGAACAGCTTTCAAGGGCGGGGATTAGATATGTAGCTCTGGGGGTAGCCACTGTGTGGAAATGTACTACTCATCCTATAGTCTTGTCAATATTTCCATTTTATAAATACAATTTTTTAAAAAGATAAGCAATGAAAAAAATGATATGGTGGCACACCTAGTTGAGCACACTTATTATAATACACAAGGACCAAGGTTTGAGACCCTGGCCCCATCTGCAGGGAGAAAGCTTCGTGCGTGGTAAAGCAGGGCTGCAGGTGTCTCTCTGTCTCTTTCCTCTCTATCTCCCACTTCCCTCTTGAGTTTTGACTGCCTCTATCCAATAAATAAATAGTAAATTTTTTAATTAAAAATTTTATTTAAAAAATTACTGCATATTAAAATGGTGATTTCACCATTTTCAACCCATTTTGGATGGAGCTTGAAGAAATAATGTGAAGTGAAATAAGTCAGAAACAGAAGGATGACTATGGAATGATCTCACTCACAGGCAGAAGTTGAAAAACAAGATCAGAAGAGAAAACACTAAGCAGAATTTGGACTGGAGCTGGTGTATTGCGCCAAAGTCAAAGACTCTGGGGTGGGTTGGGGGAAGGGTTCAGGTCCTGGAACATGATGGCAGAGGACCTAGTGGGGGTTATATTGTTATGTGGAAAATTGGGAAATGTTATGCATGTACAAACTATTGTATTTACTGTTGACTGTAAAGCACTAATCCCCCAATAAAGTAATTAAAAAATAAAATAAAATACTGCATAATCTACCTTCAGTAAAGCCCACAGATCATCAATGTTGTCCTAATAATTTTGACAAAAGAATATGCTTGTGTAACTAGTACCTTAAAAGGATACAGAGCAACTGGGGTGGTAGCTCAGTGGCAGGAGACAGGACTTGCATGTGTGAGGCCCCATGTTCAAGTCCTGACACCAATCCAGTAGAGCATTCTGGTCTCTCATTTAGTTAACAGTACCCTTCTTTAAGGATTTGTTTGTTTGTTTGTTTGTTTTTAATGGGAGAGAGAGAAAGAGAGGTTGAGACCAGAATACTGCTCAGCTCTGGCTTATGGTGGTGCCGGACACTGAATCTGGGACCTGAGAGCCTCAGGCATGAAAGTCTTTATAGAACCATTATGTTATGTCCTCAGTCCTATTTTTGTTGTTGTTGTCGTTGTTGCTGTTTAAAGATTTACTTATTGTAAATCAGTGGCCATACCACCTAGAAAATGTCCAATCTCATCTGATCACAGAAGAATTACTTTTTCCTTAATGAAAGAGAGAACCAGAACAATCTGGCACACGTGATGCTCGGAGTCAAACTCAGGACCTCATGTTTTCAACTTCAATGCTTTGTCAGTTATGTTACCTCCTAGGCTACTTATTAGATAGAAGAACCTGCAGGGGGTTGGCTTCACATGCAGAGAAGCAGGTCTGCAGGTGTCTCTCTTTCTCTCTCCTTTGTTTTGTCTTCCCCTCCTCTCTCCATTTCTCTCTGTCCTATCAAATGGCAACAACAACAAGGGCATCAAAAATGGGAGGGAAAAAAAAATAGCCTCCAGGAGCAGTGGATTCGTAGTGCAGACACCGAGCCCTATGATAACCCTGGAGGAGGAAGGAAGGAAGGAAGGAAGGAAGGAAGGAAGGAAGGAAGGAAGGAAGGAAGGAAGGGAGGGAGGGAGGAAGGCAGGCAGAGAGGGAGGAAGAACTAGGCAGGAGAGATATATAATGATTATGGGGGGGGGGGGACTTTCATGGCTAAGACTCTGAAATCCTAAGTTCAATCCTCTGCACCACCATAGCCAAAACTTAGCAGTGCTCTGGTAAAAATAAAAAATTAATTTTAGAAAACTTTTAAACAGAACCAGAGTACCACAATGCAGAGTACATGCAATGCCAAGGATTGAACTCTGGACCTCATACCTGCAAGGCCACCACTCTACCCACTGCACCACTTCTCAGAATGCAATAAGTCATTCTTGTTTAAGGGGATAGAATTATTCCAAAATCAATAAACCTCCTTGTGCCCTTTCCCAGTAAATCCTCAGTCACTCTCTGACGACTAAAGCATGAGTCAAGGAGGCCTAATTATTGTCTGATTCCAATTCCTTATTTCAGATTCTGGACTTTTTCTTTACACCATAAGGATGTTCCTTTACAGCACCTGGCTGGAATCTACAAGTACGGGGCTCTAGGTAGCCAGGCCAGATCCTGTTAGCTGGAAAAAAAAAAAATTAATCATCTGATGGAGTGGACCTTGAGGCTTGAAGTGTTCATAATATGAGTAGGCAGTTCCAACACTGCACAAAGGCCTCGTCTCTAGAGAACACTCGAGTGACGGCAAGCTCATCTCCCTATGGTCTCACCAGTACTTCTGGTACAAAGGGATCACTGGAGGAAAGTTGTGTGGATTAATTGTAAGATTTAAACAACAACAAAGCACCTGGTGCCAGTCTACATGGGTCACCTGTTGCAGGAAATCCTCCCAAGTTTTACACCAAACTTTCATGGACTTTTTAAATTTTAAAGCACAGACATTTTTTAAATTATTTGATTTTATTCTGATGACTGGAAGAGAGTGAGACTGACTCCGGAGCACTGCTCAACTCTGGCGTATGGTGGTGCTGGGGATTAAACCTGGGACCTCAGAGCTTCAGGTACAAAAACCTTTTGCATAATAATTATGCTGTTTTCTTTCCCTAGCCTCCTTGGGCTCATGAAATCTAGAAGCTGGGTTTTGCATGTGGAGACCTCCACTTAAGAAAAATAAAGGGAGTTGGGTGGTAGCGCAGTGGGTTAAGCGCACATGGTACAAAGTGCAAGGACCTGCGTAAGGATCCTGGTTTGAGCTCCTGGCTCCCCACCTGCAGGGGAGTCGCTTCACAGGCGGTGAAGCAGGTCTGCAGGTGTCTGTCTTTCTCTCCTCCTCTCTGTCTTCCCCTCCTCTCTCCATTTCTCTCTGTCCTATCCAACAACAATAACATCAATAACAACAACAACAATAACAACAACAATAAAACAACAAGGGCAACAAAAGGGAATAAATAAATATTAAGAAAAAAAGAAGGGACATGTGATCCAATTAGTCTTATTTGCTTATCTGCCCGCAGACTTAGGCTAAACCTCTGTCCACTCTAGCAGGTGAGCAGGCTCCTCCAGGATCCTGTTTCTACACAGTGACCTGCTGGTTCTCCGGGAGGGGGAAAAGAGAAGCCCTGATTTGTGGCATTTGACAATTTCTGCCTGTCCCCTTCAATGGACTTGGGAGTCTGCCCGTGTGACCAGATCCAGCACTACCCGCATGCAGTACTGCCTACACACACGAACCATCTCTCCTCAGGCAGCATGAAGAAGGAGGCTGGCACAGTGACCATCAAGCTGGTGAGTGAGCTGCAGGTGGCCCTGTGCCCTCTGCTGCCCTCCCAGGCTCTCTCACATTTTCTTTCTTCAAAAGATGCATTGTACAGTCAGGAGTCTGCAGGGCACTCCTTTCTCTCCTGGATTGGAATCTCCAAATACACCTTGAAAATCACTTGAGAAAACATATGTATACATATACCATATATATATGGTATCTCTCCATGTATATGGAGACAGAGAGAAATACAAAAGGCAGATACAAGGGAGTCAGGTGGTAACACACCGGGTTAAGCGCACATGGTGTAAAGCACAAGGACCGCGTGAGGATCCCGGTTGGAGCCCCCAGCTCCCCACCTGTAGGGGAATCACTTCACAGGTGGTGAAGCAGGTCTACAGGTGTCTGTCCTTCTCTCCCCCTCTGTCTTCCCCTCCTCTCTCGATTTCCCTCTGTCCTATCCAACGACATCAATAATAACTACAACAATAAAACAACAAGGGCAACAAAAGGGAATAAACAAACAAACAAATAAAAGGCAGATACAAAGAGAGAGAACGAATGACCAGAGCACTGCTCAGCTCTGGCTTACAGTGGTGCTAGAAACTGAACCTGGGCCTTGGAGCCTTGGGCATGAAAGGTTTTGTTTTTTTAAATATGTATATAACCATTATGTTATCTCCCTATCTTCAGTGCACTTTCAAGTGAAGAATAAATGGCAGCTAGTCAGAGACGAATCCCCACAAATCTGACAATGGAGAAAATAACCAACATCTCTGCCCTTTCTTTCCTTGCCTGAATGAATTAGCAGCCAGTCTTCAGGATATCCCTAAGCACCCAGTTAGCTTTCTTGATTTGATTTTAGAAGACTCATAGCAGAAAAGCACCTGTGTGCCGTAACTTCCCACTCCGGGCTGAGTCTCTGGAGCCCAGGGATGGAAAGAGGCTGGGGCCTACCCTGGAGCTCCCTCGGAGCTTAAGTTATACCAGGTCTCCATTCTGCTACCACATTGTTCTTGAGAGTCAGAAAAGAAATTCCCTGAAATCTGCAGATTCATACAAGACGCATGTGTGTAGCGGACACTTTTTTTTAAAAAACTGGAAATCAGCCCAGTATCCAGGTCCCCTGATCTGCCGGCATTTGCAGCACCTAGCGGTTCTCTGCAAGCACTCTAATTAGCGCTCACTCATCACACGTCTTTGCGCCTCTCACCCCCAGAATGTGACCTGATTCTGCACCATCTTCCCAGTCTCGGCTCTGTTTCCTGCCTCAGCTTATCCTATCTCTTTGCATTGGCCCTGGGTTTTGTTTGCTGCACATTGCTCTTGCAGGAGCTTTGGTAGTCCATATGTGAGCCTTCTGATGACTTCAGATATTTCACAGTTATCTCAGCTTCCTGTCTCCCTTATTCAGCACAGACTTTTTTTTTCCCCTACCATCCATTCCTCTTACACACTTTGCTGACTGTTGTGGGAGTGGGAATTCATCAGACAGAAGGCTCCTGCCTTCAGTAATCAGTAAGCTAAGAGAAGGGACGATATCATTATAGAAGCTGCAGACAGCCTTCTCAGACAGCCAGTTCCTCTCTCTGCCTTAACCCTCACCATAATCCTTGAAATAGACACAAATGTTCTTCTCACTTTGTGTATCCTGCTACTGAGACTCAGACAGGTTAGGGAACTTCCAAAGTCATACAGCTGGCAAACAACAAAGGTTCAAGTACTGCTGGGGTTCTAATCCAAATTACTCCAAGACCTGAACCCTTCTACAGTGTGACACTGGTAAATGCCAGATAGCCATAGTTCCAAAGGGGAAGAACTGATAGCAAAAGTGAAGCAGAACTGAAGAGCAGGGTGATTTTCACATGACAGACATAGGAGCCAAAGACGCTCCTCAAGAATCTTGTCTGTGGGAGGAGCTCAGGCAACAATTTGAGCTGGATGTACAGCACTTGGTTTGATGACTTTAGCATGTGACCTGGGAACTGAGATGAAAAGGAAGGTTTTTTTGTATGTGCTGATAGAAAGAAAGTACCAGGGGCTGGGCAGTTGAGCACCAGATTAAGTGCACATAGTAAAACACACGGACCTGCACAAGGATCCCAGTTTGAGCCCCCAGCTCCCCACCCGCAGGGGGGTTGCTTCGCAAGTGGTGAAGCAGGTCTGCAGGTGTCTGTCGTTCTCTTTCCCTCTCTATCTTCCCCTCCGCTCTGAATTTCTCTCTGTCTTATTCAATAAAAATGGGGGAAAAAATGGCCACCAGGAGCAATGGATTCATAGTGCTGGCACTGAGCCCCAGCAATAACCTTAGAGAAAAAGGGAAGGGATGGGAAGGGAGAAAAGGAGGGAAGGGGGAGGGAGGGAAGAAGAGGAGGGGAGGGGAGGGGAGGGGAGGGGAAAAGAAGGGAAGGGAAGGGAGGAAAGGGAGGGGAGGGGAAGGGGAGGGAAGGGGAGGGGAGGGGAGGGGAGGGGAGGGGAAAGGAAGGGAAGGGAGGAAAGGGAGGGGAGGGGAAGGGGAGGGAGGGGAGGGGAAGGGAAGAGAGGGGAAGGGGAGGGAGGGGAGGGGAGGGGAGGGGAGGGGGAGGGGAAAGGAAGGGAGGAAAGGGAGGGGAGGGGAAGGGGAGGGAGGGGAGGGGAAAGGAAGAGAGGGGAAGGGGAGGGAGGGGAGGGGAAGGGAAGGGAAGGGGAGGGGAGGGGAGGGGAGGGGGAGGGGAGGGGAAAGGAAGGGAGGAAAGGGAGGGGAGGGGAAGGGGAGGGAGGGGAGGGGAAGGGAAGAGAGGGGAAGGGGAGGGAGGGGAGGGGAAGGGAAGAGAGGGGAAGGGGAGGGAGGGGAAGGGAAGGGAAGGGAAGGGGAGGGGAGGGGAGGGGAAGGGGAGGGGAGGGGAGGGGAAGGGGACGGGGAGGGGAGGGGAGGGTAGGGGAGGGGAAGGGGAGGGGAGGGGAGGGAAGGGAAGGGAAGGGAAGGGAAGGGAAGGGAAGGGAAGGGAAGGGAAGGGAAGGGAAGGGAAGGGAAGGGAAGGGAAGGGAAGGGAAGGGAAGGGGAAGGTATCCAGGGGGAAAAAAGTCTGGATCCAGAACTAGAACACATGGGAATGCCTTCCATCTTCACTAGCGTTCTCACAGGCCCCAAAGCAACCTCAGTATGAAAACCAATTAAGAAAGTTAAAAGAAGCAACGGATGTGACTGCTTAGCTGAGGGAAAGATGGCCAGTATTAGAGTGCAGGGCTTGCACACGTGAGGTCCAGAGTTCAATCCCCAGTAGCACACAGGGCTGGTGCTCTGATGATTTCTCTCTCAGTCTTTCTAAATAAATAAAGAAATGAATGTGATCAGTTGAGCTGCCGGTTCTCAAGCTGTAACCTGATTTCTTCTTTCCGTAAGTCAGACTCGGGTAAAATTAAGCTACGGTAGTTAGTACCTGTTTTCAGGGGTGGTGGAGTGGTTCTAGCACCCCAAGGCAACTTAACCTCAATATAGTCTATGAAAATGTGTTTCCTGGGAGTCGGGCGGTAGCGCAGTGGGTTAAGCGCAGGTCGTGCAAAGCACAAGGACCGGCATGAGGATCCTGGTTCGAGTCCCGGCTCCCCACCTGCAGGGGAGTCGCTTCACAGGTGGTGAAGCAGGTCTGCAGGTGTCTATCTTTCTCTCCCCCTCTCTGTCTTCCCCTCCTCTCTCCATTTCTCTCTGTCCTATCCAACAACGACAACAACAATAATAACTACAACAATACAACAACAAGGGCAACAAAAGGGAATAAATAAATAAATATTTTTTTAAAAAAAGGTATGTCTAAAAAAAATAAAATGTGTTTCCTGAATATTCCTTAAAGCTCTGGCAGCTGCTACTAGTCTGCCAGTAAATACAGACACCATAAAACAAATAAATGAACATAGCTAACAAAAAATTAGCAACAGGACACAGAAATAACCAATTAGGCTTGGTGTGACAGCTTGATTTTTTTCCCTGGCTAGTTGGTGGTAATTTTAAATTGCATACATACATTACAGAGAGTCATCTGTCTACCCGTGAAATTGTTCTTATGTCATTTAATAGAAATACGTCGATATTTCATGGTGCCCTACAAAGAACAGATACTCTTCCCTCTCTTTCTTAATATGCCAAGTGATTCTGTGATACTTCTATAATTATTTTACAGCAAAGTGAGTAAAAGTGTAAAAAAAATTAAATGCCAGACTACACTACTGCTGGGCTAGTGGAGGGTATTCTGAAGTGCTGGCAGGCAATGGCTCCATTTGGGGTGAATGTACAGAAAGGGTCACGAAGTCATCTGCCCCTTAGCCCTACCTCCCTGAAGCCCAGTTCCCTCACCATCAGAGGGAATCAGAGGCCATCAGAACCACCTTGGCTGCCTTTCTGAAACACTGTAATTGCCCTGAGGACAGTTCCCTGGCCTATGAGTCGGTGGCCGTGATAATCTCCAAGGCTATTGGATGTAATGTTCAGTGGGTTACTCTCCTCTTAGAGCAGTTCCCATAGTCTCTAAAATAGAACTAGGGGAGGTGAAGGCTTATAGTCTTCCCTCATTCAGCCCCCATCTCCTTTCCAGTCTCCAAATATGAATGAACCAGAGATGTCAGTCAAGACCAAACCCAAGCTCTTTCTCAGGACCAAAAGTCATTGCAGATTTACCTCACTAAACACACATACACACACACACACACACACACACACACACACACACACACACACACACATCTTGGGTCTCCTCACTGCCACAACACTCTTTCCAGGTAACCACATGAAGGTCTTCCTGTGGTCAACAGTGACCCACTACTGACTTGACACAATGCAGCTACACTACAACCTAGTGCCATTTTACCATCCTCATGCTGATTATTGGCTTGATAACCCACCAGACTTCTGGTTGCCCCCAGCCTCCTATGGCCATCAAGAAAGACCTTGCTAAGCATCAGGAAGATAACTCAGTGGTAGAGAATAAGATTTACATGCCCGAAGCACTAGCAATCCCAGGTTCAATCCCCAGCATCATCATATGTCAGAAATGAGTGGTGCTCTGGTTACTCTCCCTCATAAAAGAAATTAATCCTTTTCTTTAAAGGGGGAGAGTGATAGTGAGAAATATCAAAATGGCTATACAGAGGACTTAAATGAAAGAGATTCCAGGTACAATACAATCCCCAACACCATCAATAGCCAGAGCTCAACTGTATTCCCCATTAAAAAAAAAAATGGTAAGAGAGTTCAGGCATCAAGACAGTTCATCTGAGAAAGTGCATGCTTTTCCATGAGTATAACCCAGCTTCAAGACTACCTCACCACCCTGGGGGAAGCTGCAGTGCTGTGGTGTCCTTCCCTCTCCCTTTCTATCTGAAACAGTGTTCTAGAGCAGTTGATGACCAAAATGAAGCAGACAGTACTCAGGCCTTTGAAGGGCCACCTACCTTTCTTTTTTTTTTTAATTTACTTTTATGTTATTCATAAAAAGGCAACACTGACAAAACGATAGGATAAGAGGGGTACAACTCCATGCAATTCCCACCCCCAGAACTCCATATCCCATCCCCACTCCTGATAGCTTTCCTATTCTTTAACCCTCCGGGAGTATGGACCCAAGATCATTGTGGGATGCAGAAGGTAGAAGGTCTGGCTTCTGTAATTGCTTCCCCGCTGAACATGGGCGTTGACAGGTCGATCTATACTCCCAGTCTGCCTCTCTCTTTCCCTAGTGGGGCAGGGTTCTGGGGAATTGGAGCTCCAGGACACATTGGTGGGGTTGTCTGTCCAGGGAAGTCTGGTCTTAGCTTAGCTTCCGAGGAGGAGAAACACAGCTTCTGGCACGGGAAATAAGATTTGTATCTCACTCTAATGTCCACTGAACATTTACCAAGTATGTGGCACTCACAAACCACCTTACAAAAGACACTGTGAGGTCATGAGTAGGAACATGGGCTCCAGTGTCAGCATAGGTTCAAAGCCCAGGTCTGCCCCTCATAGTTGCATGCCCTTGCATAAGTTTCCCTTTGTCCCTTCCTGGACCTCCATTTCCCATCAGTGAGATGGATGTGGTAACAAGAGTAGCTCTGTTACAGGATTGTTCTGAGTTGCCAGTGAGTCTGTGAAAGAACTGCACTGGGGCAGATGTAAGGGCCTCCCCAGTGTGCAGTATTGTGTCTTACTTAGCACTATTGTAATTTACCACAAATCACCACACAAGCATAGGGCCTGTGTGAGACTGAAGGCTGAGGAAACTGAAACACACCAAATGAGGTCCAATCACTTCCAGTATCCATATCCTGGACCACAGAGACCATACAAAGTCCCTCAGCTGTGATGCAAGACCTCTGATCCCAAGACCAGGCTAAGCAGACATCCTGCACCTTTGTCCAGGCATTGCTGACTGTTTCTGTAGGAGATGTGCTCTGAGATGATCCAAAAGTAGGCAATGTCCCATATTAAAAAAAAAAAAAAAAAAAAAGGAAGGAAGGAAGGAAGAAAGAAGGAAAGAAAGAAAGAAAGAAAGAAAGAAAGAAAGAAAGAAAGAAAGAAAAAAGAAAGTTTGATTAGGGCAGAGAGTAGCTCCCGTTCTTGGGAAAAAAAAAAAAAGCCAACTGTGTCAAGACTGCTATTTATTTATTTACTCAGTAAGAGAGACACCAGAACACTACTCAGCCCTGGCATAGAGCAGTGCTGAGACTTGAACCTGGAGCCTCTAGGGTCTTAGACACACAGATCCCATGCTGTAATGCTAAGCTATCTTCCTGAACCTCTTCCAAAAATTCTTTTTATGAAACAAAAACAGACAAACATCTTTTCCCCATCACATGTGACCAAGCCCCCATGATCAGGAAAATGACACAGTGACAGAACAAGAATATGGGATTCCATGTTCTCAACTGTGCCACTGTGCCCAGGGCAACAACTGTGAGCACACAAGGGCAGTGGCTGCAGGTGAGCATGGGTGCCCTCAGCCACCACAGGCCATCTGGCAGGAAGCACATTGGTGTCTGGCAGTTTCTTGGCCCATGTGACCTAACTGTCAGCTTAGACTTCCGCAGTTACAGTCCCCAGGGCCCCGCCATGTGAAGCACACGTCAGTGGCTCTCAGGCAGAAAAGTTCAAGCACTCGCTCTTCTAGGACAAGGGAAAATGTGGGAAGGAAAAGTGTGCTCTGGTTCAGGTTGGGGGAACAAACAGCACCATCAACAGGAATGTTGCAGTTGGCTGATTAAAGAGGGACAGGAGCCTTTGTGTTTGGCTTAAAAGGCTTATAAATGCACTGGACTCAGGGAGCATGACAGGTCAGTCACAGATTCCACGTCATATTTCAGTCGTTGCCCCTTCCCACCTCTTGTTTGGAACAAAGTGAGCAAACAGCATTTAATCCTGCAGCTGCAGAGTCCCAGGCGCCAGGAGTTACCTTTGCCCAGGCTGCTGGGGCTGTAGACAACAATCAGTTAGGATTCAACTATAAAATTCCTTTCCTTTACTATGTGCCTTCGTGTTGATTTGAAGGCTTGCTTCCGAAGGCTCAGTATTCAGAGACAGTTACTTCATACACATCTTCAGATCCTGCTCTTGCAGGTACCAGCAGAGATAAATAGCTGTGCGGGCCATTACTTTTTAAAGTGCGTGAGATGTATCTGAGCTTGGAGAGGCTTAATGACACACTCAAGAATTCAATATTATAAGCTGTTTGCTTTCCAGAAGAGAACATTATAGTAGGAAGATACATTTGAAGAAAATAACCACAGGCAGCAACAATCCAGAGTGTGCCAGTGGATTTACAATACCTGCTAAGCTGGGCTTCTTTGAGACTTCAGTCTTTGATATTAGACACACACACACACACACACACACACACACCACACACACACACACAAACACACACACACACACACACACACACACACACACACACACACACACACACACACGGTAAGCATACAGACTCCGTAGCTTTAAATCTCAGTGCTCAATAACACAAAAGACACTTGAGTTGCCTGTCTCGGACTCAGCTAAAACCTACTTTTCCCAGCATGAATACCCTTAATCTTTAAAATTCACACGAGCAAATTTTCAGTTTGCCTGGGTTCTTTGTCATTGAAATTTGCATTCATTGAAGTTGGAAGAAAAGGTCCTCTCTCAAACTGAGAAAACAGCATCCCTGCCTCTGCGTTTGCTCAAACCAAAGAAAAATGCAATCATTAACAGCTGGGCTTTGCTTCCATTTCTTTTCCTTAAGTGCATCAGCCAGTAACCTGCCTTTTTAAACACTGAAAAGTTGAGCAATGTCTGGTCAGACCACCTTTACAACACAGTTCTTTCTCCTTCTTGTGCCTCTCCCACACAAGCGCTGCATTAAAGATTGTGTGATACGTGGGTCTGTGCCTAGCAAAGTGTCTAAGCTGGCAGCTGTTGTGAACATTTGCCCAGCAACATGACTGGCTCATGCTCACATACTCTGTTCTCTGGTAGCTGTGTAGCAGATCAGTGTCCTCAAAGTGATTCCTACTGGGAAAAAAGGGCAGTGAATTCTCCTACTCTACTGTCAGTCACAGTCCCTGCCATCATTACAAAATAACATTTTATCTGGAAAGATGAGACATACAATGGTGCCAAAAGGGAATCAGAATTATAAAGAATATCCAGGAGTCAGGCAGTAGTGCAATGGGTTAAGCACATGTGGCTCGAAGCGCAAGGACCGGCATTAAGGATCCCAGTTCAATCCCCCAGCTCCCCACCTGCAGGGGAGTCGCTTCACAGGCGGTGAAGCAGGTCTGCAGGTGTCTGTCTTTCTCTCCCCTTCTCTGTCTTTCATTCTCTTCTCTCCATTTCTCTCTGTCCTATCCAACAACGACGACATCATTAACAGCAACAATAATAACTACAACAACAATGAAAAACAACAAGGGCAACAAAAGGGAAATAAATAAATAAGTATATATAAAAAGAATATCCCAGCGCAGGGGTGGCACAGCAGTAGAGTTCTGAGCTTGCAGGTATGGAGTCCCATGTTTGATCCCCAGCACCACTTATGCCGGAGTGATGTTCCGATTCTTCTTCTCTGTCTCACGATAAAAATTGATCTTTAAGTCAGAAGAGAAAACACAAGTAGAACCTGAACTGTTGTTGGCGTATTGCGCTAAAGTGAAAGACTCTGGGGTGGGTGGGGGGAGAATACAGGTCCAAAAAGGCTGACAGAGGACCTAGTGGGGGTTGTATTGTTATATGGAAAACTGGGAAATGTTATGCATGTATAAACTATTGTATTTACTGTCAAATGTAAAACATTATTTCCCCAATAAAGAAATTAAAAATAAATAAATAAATAAAAATTGATCTTTAAGGGGCCGGGTGGTGGCGCACCTGGTTGAGCGTACATGTTACAATGCACAAGGACTCGTGTTTGAGACCCCAGTCCCCACCTGCAGGGGGAAAGCTTTGAAAGCGGTGAAGCAGGTCTGCAGGTATCTCTCTGTCTCTTCTTCTCTATCACCCTCTAAAACCCTCTATATTTCTGCCTATCTCTATCCAATAAATAAAATAAAGATAATAAAAAATTAATTGAAAAATTGATCTTGAAAAAAAGAGGACCAGCAAAACAGCTCACCTGAATAGCACAGCGCTTTGTCATGTGCATGACCCAGGTGTGAGCCTGGCCCCTAGCGCACTGAAGGAAGTTTTGCTATTGTATTCTCTTTTACCTTCTCTGCATCTCTGCCTTTTCTGTCTCTATCTAAAAAGAAAAACGAAAAAGAAAAGGAAAACAGGAAAGAAAAGGAAAATCTCACGATTTGCTATTCGTGTTGTGTTCCAAGAACTTGTGCCACAAAGCATGACCACCCACCTAGTCACATGAACCAGGAATAGAAATCACATAGGTCTTCCTCTCCTGACTCTGTCCTCCCTCCCCAGTCAGCTTGTCCTGCTGAGTGTGCTTCCTACCAGCCCTGGAGTCCACCCCAGTCCCTCTCCCTCACCTTCCCCGCCTGGGCCCATAGCTGCCTGTCCCGATCCTCCAGCCACAGCTACAACAGTGCTGGCTGCAAATGCAAAGTCAGCCAGCTCTCTCTCTTCTTGGGCTCCCTAACCACCTACAAAATAGTGTGCCAACTCCTTAGCTTGGCATGCAGGGACCTGCAGGACCAGGCTCTGGGTGCCCTTCTCCTGAGTTCTTAGCCCTGTGTACACACACCTGTGACCACAAGCAATGACTAGGCATTCCCTCTGCTCCCCAGACAGTGAGGTCCTGGGGCAGGTGCTCTCTCTGTAGCCTGTGGCTCCAGCACCTACTGCAGTGTGCTCTCTACAGAGTGAATGCCAGAGACATTTACTCCCTGCCTCACTCCGTAAAGGGTCTGAGTGGACGAATGCGTTAAGTCTACGAGTCTGGTTTCTGTGGCCCTGAGACCACCCTTATGCCAAGACACGGAAGAGAGTTGCTGAGCACATGCAAATCAGCTATGAGTCGTGATCCATTTAGTGCTCTTCACATTACATCTTAGTCACTGCAGTTTGGCAAAAGATTCTCACACCTGAGGCCCCCAGGTCCTTGGTTCAATCCCCAGCACCACAATAAACCACAGCTGAAAGTGTTCTGAAAAAAAAAAAAAAGTCCATTCATCCATACACACATAGGATGTAAATCAATAAATCTAAATCATCACTGTCATGGGGATTGGGCGGTAGCACAGCGGATTAAGCGCACATGGTGCAAAGCGCAAGGACCCGCATAAGAATCCCAGTTTGAGCCCCCGGTTCCCCACGTGCAAGAGAGTCGCTTCACAGGAGGTGAAGCAGGTCTGCAGTTGTGTATCTTTTTTCCACCTCTCTATCTCCCCTCCTCTCTCAATTTCTCTCTGTCCTATCCAGCAACAACAGCGATGGCAACAACAATAATAACAATAACAACAAGGGTAGCAAGGGCAACAAAATGGGAAAAATGGCCTCCAGAAGCAATGGATTCATAGTCCAGGCACCGAGCCTCAGTAATAAACCTGGAGGCAAAAAAAAATCATCACTGTCATTTGATAATTATGTATCAAACATTTTTATATTAAATCATCTAAATTACTAAGATTTTTTTCTTTTTACAAGTGGAGAAACTGAGATGAAGAAAGTTTCAAGAATAAGTCCCATAGAACACAACAAGTCAGTAAAGATGAAAGAGTCCATCCAAGACCTCTTATCCCCACCCACTGCGTAGCCCACCTCTCTGCTTAAAGCTTGACTTCTGACTGGCTGAGTGCTGCCAAGATTTGACAACAGTTTTCTTAGGTCACTGTCAGCAGAAGTTAAGTGACACTGCAGCACAGTCTGAAAAGAAGAGGCTGGAACTTCTGACTAGGGGAGGCATTGCCCCAACTCAGATCACACCCATGCTGCTTCCCAGCCCACACCTTCAGGCCCATCCTCAGAACTAAGCACTCCTGAGAGGTCGTCTTAACTATGTCATGACTTAAAGCTGTCAGCTGGAACATATGACTTGTCTGTACCTATGGCCTGAAGGACATATAGGCAGCAACCAGAAATCTATAAGCCCGTGGGCTTGCAAATCCCTCCATGGCTCACCCAAGATAGGATGGCAGATTTCCAGGAATGGACTGGAAGGCCCTTTAGGCATAGGAGGTGAGCACTGGGAATGAGGAGGTGGGGGGGGGGGAGCTGGAGAGAGCTCCCTTTCTGGAAAGACAGGGACCTAGCCCTCAGGATAGACGAGTGGGATTCGCTTCTGGATGAGAATAACCTTAGGCAAGTTCATTACTGCAAAAATTCTGCTCCCCCTATAAGCCTGTATACAGACAAGAGATAAACAGCCAAAAGAAATGTGATCTTTGGAAGGTAGAGGAGAGCTGGGGGGTTGGGGGGGCAGGCACAGCATTGGAGAAGCAAAGAAGAAATGGAGGTACATTTCCTCCCACGGCATGCAACAGGGACAGAAGAGAGACATCAGCACAGGGTAGCTTTCCTTTCCTTCTTTCTCCCTTCCCCTCCCTCTCTCCCTCACTCTTTCCTTCTCTCCCCCACCCCCAGACATAGAGAGGCAGAAAGAGAGAAGAAACCAGAGCACTGAAGTTTCCTTCGATTCTGTTGGGACGAGTCTGGAATCTGGGTCATACACATGGCAGAGAAGTGCACTATCAAGTGAGCCACTTCCCTGGCCCAAGGCCGCTTTTCTTTCTGCTGGGTAACTGCTTGGGTGGACCCGGATGGAGTTTGGTCCAGTCTGACCTGAAGTCTATTAGTCCCCACTGACTAGGGACACCCCAGCCCCAAATGAAAGACTGTGGCATTACAACTGGAACAAACGGCTACATCTCCTCACAGAGTTTCTTCCTTGCTGTGGGGCCAGAGTGACAGCTGCTGTGAACCCTTCTGTTGATGCCAAGGGCAATAAATTCTGTCCTGAGTGAGGCAGGATGGGAAAGCAGGTGTAGTGTGAAGCAGGATGTCACCCGACAGCCACCTGCCCCAAAAAGACCCAAGTGTGAGCCTTTGAACAGCCCTGGTTGGGGCAGTTTACAACTGAACTGATCTAATCAAGCTCAGTTGCTAACTCCCAGAGCACTCTTACTGTGCAAGTGGTGAAAACTTCGCCATGGGGTGAGACCCTTGGATTTTCATGTGGCACAGGGGAGACTAGGGAAGGAGCAAGTACTTTAACCTGAACTTGAACAGAACTGCTTGTAATCTGACAATGTGAGCAAGAAATCCACATCATCCTCAGGCTCTTAGATGAGCACCTTACCTTGTTCTACCCCCATCAAAACCATAGTCAATTTCTCAAAGGTGTCTTTATAAGAAACAGTAAATCCCTAGCATTTAGTCAAATGTTGGACAACCTTCACATAATTTACAAAGATGCTTCCTGGAAGCAGATGGATCAGAGAACCTACCCACACTATCACTCTGGGAAAGTCACTGTACCCTCTCCAGGAGCCTCTTTCAAGGAATAGCTGCAGGTGTTCTGTGGTTTCTATCTATACCCACATCTGTCTTTCCTCAGAGGAAACTAAGAGGCAGAAGGGCCTGCATGATATTCAAGCTATGATCAAATTCAAGCAGGCAACTGGAGAGTTCAACACTCATGGACTACTATCTACTAATTGTTATATCAATCACATATTGACTATCTACTATCAAGCACTGTTCTAGGCAACACATCTATACCACTTAACTCTCAGCATCTTGGAAGAAGGCAATGATATTGTCCATTGGTACATCAAGAAAGTGCAGATTAGAAAAGTTCTTTGGATTCGACTTCCAGAGGCGGAGCTACGAGCAGCAGATCGCTTTCTCTCCTCTCCTCTCCTTTCCCGGATCAACTAGGAATACCAAAGGACACCACCCGGGACTGAAACAAGACAGGACTAGAATGACCACAGGAACCCAGTAAATCACCGGTGAGTACAAACACGTGTGGCTGGTGACAGAGAGGAGAGAGGGGCCTAAGGAGAGATTAAGTGACTGCTAACAGTTCAGCAGTTTATCAGTGGAGACACAACCTCCAGTCTGCTCCACCAACAAGGGGACAGCTTAAGGGAGGAGAGGACTCTCCAGAGACTCACCAAGTGCAACTCTGAGTTTCCATTGCTACTACCCTCAGAATCTGGAGCAGCAACAGGAAGGGACACCAGGGGACAGAGATCTAACCAGGAAACTCAGAAGACCTATGCCACAGTGGCATAGCTGAGGGGCTGTGAAAGCCTCTTTGCATAACCACTGGATTATCTCTGCCACACCCTGCTTTATCTCTTGGTCAGGATTCAGTGATTAAGCTGAAGCATATTGATAGTTTAAAAGCCCTCAGGCTCCCATAGCCTACAGGGAAGGAAAAAAAAGAAAGAAAGAGGCTTTTAAACCACTGAGCTCCAACTGAGGGATTGAAATAACTGTTAACTTACGCCACTGTGAACCCTTTAATTAACTTACTTAGACACAAGTCAATCCAGGCAATAGTGATCAATAATTTGAAAATTACTGATAAAGAGAACTCATAACATAATATATAAAATGGTTAAAACAACAAGAAAAAATATTGGAGAATTGAACCAGGACAAGAGTCCAGCTAAAAGTCCTCCAGAGGGTGAAGCACAAAATAACGAGTTCAACATCCAAACATTAGCTAAGGAAAAAATAACAGGAGTGAGTAAAGAATTTGAAAAAATTGTAATCAGAAATGCAGGAACAACAAATGAGAATATGGAAAAAAATACTAATTATCTCATGGTTATTAGAGAGCTGAAAGCCGAAATCGCTGAGCTAAGAATGCAACTAGCTGAACAAGCTAAAACAGTATCAGAGCAGGGCAACAAAATAGATGAACTCCAGAAAACAGTAGAGGGCAGAGAGAATAGAACCAATGAGGCTGAAGACAGAATTAGCAAGATTGAGGATGAATTAGAGACAACTAAAAAAGAAGTAAGAGATCTCAAAAGGAAATTAAGAGATGCAGAAAACAACAACAGAGTCCTATGGGATGACTTCAAAAGAAACAATATATGCATTATTGGCATACCAGAAGAAGAAAGAGAAGGAGAGGAAGAAAGCATTTTCCAGGCCATAGTAGTTGAAAACTTCTCTAGTCTAGACAACATCAAAGACATAAAGATTCAAGAAGCCCAGAGGGTCCCAAACAGAATTAACCCAGACCTAAAGACACCAAGACATATCATACTTAGAATGGAAGGAATAAGGATAAAGAAAGGATCCTGAAGGCTGCAAGAGAAAAACAGAGTCACCTACAAAGGAAAACCCATAAGATTAGCAGCAGACTTCTCCATACAGACACTAAAAGCCAGAAGAGAATGGCAAGATATTTATCGAGTGCTCAATGAGAAAGGCTTTCAGCCAAGAATACTATATCCTGCTAGACTGTCATTCATACTAGATGGAGGCATCAAAACCTTCTCAGACAAGCAACAGTTGAAGGAATCAACCATCACCAAGCCTGCCCTGAAAGAAGTTCTGAAAGGTCTCCTATAAACAACCAGACCACCACAAATAGGACATATATCAAAACACTCTAAAACTCTACAAGAATGGCATTAAAATATCTTCAATCTTTGATATCAATAAATGTCAATGGCCTGACTTCACCTATTAAAAGACACAGAGTAGGAAGATGGATCAGAAAACACAAACCAACAATATGCTGTCTACAGGAAATCCACTTAACTCAACAAGACAAAAACAGACTTAAAGTGAAAGGATGGAAAAACTATCATACAAGCCAATGGCCCACAAAAAAGGGCAGGAGCAGCTATTCCCATATCTGACATGATAGACTTTAAAATAGATAAGATTTAAAAAGATAGGAATGGACACTACTTAATGCTCAGAGGATCAGTCAATCAAGAGGACTTAACAATTATTAACATCTATGCACCTAATGAGAAGCCATCTAAATACATCAAACTTCTACTGAAAGAGCTACAGCAATATATTAACAGTAACACAATCATAATAGGGGACTTCAGCACCCCACTCTCTCAACTTGACAGATCATCCAGGCAGAAAATCAGTAAAGACATAAGGAAGCTAAATGAAGAGATAGATAAATGAGAACTATTGGACATTTTCAGAGTCATTCATCCCATGAAACTGGAATATACATTTTACTCAAATCCACATGGGTCATTCTCAAGGATAGACCATATACTAGGCCACAAAGACAGCATCAGCCAATTCAGGAGCATTGAAATCATCCCAAGCTACTTCTCAGACCACAGTGGAATTAAACTAACGCTTAACAATCAACAAAAGATTAGTAACAGTGCCAAAATGTGGAAGCTCAACAGTACACTTCTTAACAACTTCTGGGTCAAAGAGGAAATCAAGGAAGAAATCAAAATGTTTCGAGACTTCAATGAAAATGAAGACACAAGCTATCAAAATATTTGGGACACAGCTAAAGCAGTCCTAAGAGGGAAGTTCATAGCTATACAAGCACACATTAGGAAACAAGAAAAAGCACAAATAAACAGCCTGATTGCACATCTTAAAGACCTAGAAGAAGAACAACAAAGGAATCCTAAAGCAACCAGAAGGACAGAAATCACTAAAGTTAGGGCAGAAATAAATAACATTGAGAATAGGAAAACCATACAAAAGATCAACGGAAGTAAATGTTGGTTCTTCGAAAGAATAAACAAAATTGACAAAACTTTATCCAGACTTACAAAACAAAAAAGGGAGAAGACCCAAATAAATCGGATAGTAAATGAAAGAGGAGATATCACAACAGACACTGCAGAAATTCAACATATCATGCAAGGCTTCTATGAACAACTATATGCCACCAACCTAGAGAACCTGGAAGAAATGAATGATTTCCTAGATACCTACCAACTTCCAAAACTAAGTAAAGAGGAAGTAGATAACATGAACAGGCCCATCACAGCTAATGAAATTGAAACAGTTATCAAAAATCTCCCCAAAAATAAAAGTCCTGGACCAGATGGTTTTACAAATGAATTCTACAAAACCTTCAAAGAAGAACTAATACCTCTACTTTTAAAAGTCTTCCAGAAGATTGAAGACACTGGAATACTCCCTGTCAGCTTCTATGAAGTCAACATCACTCTGATACCAAAAGCAGACAGGGACACAACCAAAAAAGAAAACTACAGACCAATATCTCTGATGAACATAGATGTGAAAATATTGAACAAAATTCTAGCCAACCGGATATAGCAGTATATCAAAAAGATTGTTCATCATGACCAAGTGGGGTTTATCCCAGGCATGCAAGGTTGGTTTAATATACGTAAATCAATCAATGTGATCCACCACATCAACAAAAGAAAGACCAAAAACCACATGGTTATATTAATAGATGCAGAGAAAGCCTTTGACAAAATACAACATCCCTTTATGATCAAAACACTACAAAAAGTGGGAACAGATGGAAAATTCCTGAAGATAGTGGAGTCTATATATAGCAAACCTACAGCCAACATCAGACTCAATAGTGAAAAACCTGAAGCATTTCCACTCAGATCAGGTACTAGACAGGGCTGCCCACTATCACCATTACTATTCAACATAGTGTTGGAAGTTCTTGCCATAGCAATCAGGCAGGAGCAAGGAATTAAAGGCATACAGATTGGAAGAGAAGAAGTCAAACTCTCCTTATTTGAAGATGACATGATAGTATACATGGAAAAACCTAAGGAATCCAGCAAGAAGCTTTTGGAAATCATCAGGCAATACAGTAAGGTGTCAGGCTACAAAATTAACATTCAAAAATCAGTGGCATTCCTCTATGCAAACACTAAGTTAGAAGAAATTGAAATCCAGAAATCAATTCCTTTTACTATAGCAACAAAAACAATAAAATATCTAGGAGTAACCTAACCAAAGAAGTGAAAGACTTGTATACTGAAAATTATGAGTCACTACTCAAAGAAATTGAAAAAGACACAAAGAAGTGGAAAGATATTCCATGTTCATGAGTTGGAAGAATTAACATCATCAAAATGAATATATTACCCAGAGCCATCTACAGATTTAATGGTATCCCCATCAAGATCCTAAGCACATTTTTTAGGAGAATAGAAAAAATGCTACAACTGTTTATCTGGAACCAGAAAAGACCTAGAATTGCCACAACAATCTTGAGAAAAAAGAACAGAACCGGAGGCATCACACTCCCAGATCTCAAACTGTATTATAGGGCCATTGTCATCAAAACTGCTTGGTACTGGAACATGAATAGACACACTGACCAGTGGAATAGAATTGAGAGCCCAGAAATGAGGCCCCACACGTATGGACATCTAATCTTTGACAAAGGTGCCCAGATTATTCAATGGGGAAAGCAGAGTCTCTTCAACAAATGGTGTTGGAATAAATGGGTTGAAACATGCAGAAGAATGAAACTGAATCACTGTATTTCACTGAATACAAAAGTAAATTCCAAGTGGATCAAGGACTTGGATGTTAGACCACAAACTATCAAATACTTAGAGGAAAATACTGGAAGAACTCTTTTCTGCATAAATTTTAAAGACATTTTCAATGAAACGAATCCAATTACAAATACGACTAAGGCAAGCATAAACCTATGGGACTACATCAAATTAAAAAGCTTCTGCACAGCAAAAGAAACCACTACCAAAACCAAGAGACCACTCACAGAATGGGAGAAGATCTTTACATGCCATAAATCAGATAAGAGTTTAATAACCAACATATATAAAGAGCTTGCCAGACTCAACAACAAGACAACAAATAACCCCATCCAAAAATGGGGGAGGACATGGACAGAATATTCACCACAGAAGAGATCCAAAAGGCCGAGAAACACATGAAAAAATGCTCCAAGTCTCTGATTGTCAGAGAAATGCAAATAAAACAACAATGAGATATCACTTCACTCCTGTGAGAATGTCATACATCAGAAAAGGTAACAGCAGCAAATGCTGGAGAGGGTGTGGGGTCAAAGGAACACTCCTGCACTGCTGGTGGGAATGTAAATTGATCCAACCTCTATGGAGAACAGTCTGGAGAACTCTCAGAAGGCTAGAAATGGACCTACCCTACGACCCTGCAATTCCTCTCCTGGGGATATATCCTAAGGAACTCAACACATCCATCCAAAAATATCTGTGTACAAATATGTTCTTGGCAGCACAATTTGTAATAGCCAAAACCTGGAAGCAACCCAGGTGTCCAACAACAGATGAGTGGCTGAGCAAGTTGTGGTATATATACACAATGGAATACTACTCAGCTGTAAAAAATGGTGACTTCACCGTTTTCAGCCGATCTTGGATGGACCTTGAAAAAATCATGTTGAGTGAAATAAGTCAGAAACAGAAGGATGAATATGGGATGATCTCACTCTCAGGCAGAAGTTGAAAAACAAGATCAGAAAAGAAAACACAAGTAGAACCTGAAATGGAATTGGCATATTGCCCCCAAGTAAAAGACTCTGGGGTGGGCGGGTGGGCAGAATACAGGTCCATGAAGGATGATAAATGACATAGTGGGGGTTGTATTGTTAAATGGGAAACTGGAGGATGTTACGCATGTACAAACTATTGTATTTACTGTTGAATGTAGAACATTAATTCCCCAATAAAGAAATAAATTTTTTAAAAAAAAAGTTCTTTGCCTAGGAAGACACACATTTTAAGCAGCAAAGCTAACTTTCTAGGTTTGTCTGACTCCCAAGCTCATACTCTCTTTTTTATATAAAAATTTTTACTATCTTTATTGATTGATTGATTGGATAAAGACATCCAGAAACCGAGATAGAAGGCAAGACAGAGAGGGAGAGAGACAGACACCTGCAGCCCTGCTTCACCGCTCGCAAAGCTTTCCCCCTACAGGTTAGAACTGGGGGTTTAAACCTGGGTCCTTGCACGTTATAACACGTGTGCTCAAGCAGGTGTGCCACCACCTAGCCCCCAAATATTTTTTTATTTGTTCATTTGTTTTGGGTACAGAAATTGAGAGAAAGGTAGGAAGGGGAGAGATACCTGCAGCACTGCTTCACTGCTTGTGAAGCCTTCCCCCTACAAGGGGATTGAACCTGAATGCTTGTGGGGGTTTTATTTGTTTTGTTTTTGTTTTTAAATCTTTATGTATTGGCTAGAGACAGCCAGAAATCAAAAGGGGAGACAGAGAGAGACAGAGACAGAGACAGAGACAGAGAGAGTGACACCTGCAATACTGCATCACCACTTGCAAAGCTTCTCCCCCATAGGTGGGAACTGGGAGCTCGAACTTGGGTCCCTGAGTACTGTATACATGCACTCAGCCAGGTGTGTCACCACCTGTCCTCACCCCTGAGCTCATAGTCTCTCTACGTTTTCTCACTTTTTTTTCTGAAAGACATCTCTGAAATATTTTTAGGAATGTGTGTGAACATTATTTGGCTAATTCACTTTGTATGTCTTTTTAGATTGTAAGCACATAAGATGAAGTATTTTTCCAACTTTTGTTTAGCAGAATGCACAGATTTATGCCAAAAACGTTATGTGAAGGTATCTGACCTCTGAGTATTGTACCAACATCAAATTTCTAGTTTTGACAATGTACCACCATTATATACGCTATTACCACTGAGGGTATAATTAATGGCACATGGAAACTCTCAGTACCACTTCTGCAACTGATTATGAATTTTATTGTTGGGACAGGGGTAGATAGTATAATGGTTATCCAAAAAGACTCTTATGCCTGAGGCTCTAAAATCACAGGTTCAATCCCCCACATCACCATAAGCCACAGCTGAGTAGTGTTCCAGTAAAAAAAAAAAAAAAAAGATAAAGCAAAAGAAAAGGAGGAGGGGGAGAATGGGAAGAAGAAGAAGGAGAAGAAGAAGGAGGAGGAGGAGGAGAAGGAGAAGAAGGAGAAGAGATTAGTTGACCGCTGCTGCCTCCTTCTTCTGCCGCTCCTGGTGCTGCGTGTGCTGGTTTGGTGCGGACCTGGTACCTCTTTTGTGAAGCGGCAAGTGAGGAGACCCCGGCGTTCGCCATGGCCGACGGAAAGCCCAAGGAAGGAGTCAAGACTGAGAACAATGACCATATTAATCTGAAGGTGGTGGGTCAGGATGGTTCAGTGGTGCAGTTTAAGATTAAGAGGCAGACACCACTTAGTAAACTAATGAAAGCCTATTGTGAACGACAGGGATTGTCAATGAGGCAGATCAGATTCTGATTTGACCGGCAGCCTATCAATGAAACAGATACACCTGCACAGTTGGAAATGGAGGATTAAGATACAATTGATGTATTCCAGCAGCAGACAGGAGGTGTCTCCTAAAAAGGGAACCTGCTACTTTACTCCAGAGCTCTGTTCCTCCAGACCAAGAAGACATTCTCAATTAGAAAACCACAATTTGGTTCCACCACATCCTGACTACTACAGTCTAGTTTTTCTCTATTCTTTCATTTTCCCCTTCCCCATTCCTTTATTGTACATAAAGTCACTGGTGTATGTGCACAAGCATATTGCAATCTTTTAAACTCAGTGGCCAATGGTATGTTTTGATTGACATCAAATGGAGATGGGATGGGGAAAATATTGGTTCTGTGAAAATACCCCCTTTCTCCATTAGTGGCATGCTCATTCAGCTCTTATCTTTATATTCCAGTAAGTTATTTTGCTCTCAATGTTTAACAAAAAGAACAACATAAAAATTCTTGCATAGCTTGTTTGATTGGAGAATCTTAATGTTTTTCATTTATCATTGTAAAACCAAGGACAATTTTATAACTTTTTTGTATGTAGCTGTTACATGTAGGGCAATCTGTCTTTAAGTAGGGGTAAATTACTCTAAAAGAAATGAATCCTAGATAGTTTTCCCTACAAGTCAAGTGTCTTATTGTTTAAATAAACTTCTTGTTAAAAAGAAGAAGAAGAAGAAGAAGAAGAGAAGAAGAAGAAGGAGGAGAAGGAGAAGGAGGAGAAGGAGAAGGAGAAGGAGAAGGAGAAGGAGAAGAAGAAGAAGAAGAAGTAGTGATTAGTTGTTGTCACCCAGGCTTTACAGCTCAATGGCAAGTTTTTCCAGTTAGAAAGACAGTAAGAGACACCACTGCACCAAAGTTTCTGTCATCCCATAGTTTGCCCACATAGTGTGCTGGGAGCTCAAACGAGGGTCATTCAGGGCCTAGGAGCTAGTTCACCTGTAGAGTACACACTTTACCAGGCAAGGATCAAGGTTGACAAGAAGTCTTTTTTTTTTCTTTTGTCTCCAGGGTTATCACTGGGACTCAGTGGATGCACTGTGAATCCACTGCTCCTGGTGGCCATTTTTTCCACTTTATTGGATAGGACAAAGAGAAAGGAAAGATAGAGAGTTAGAGAGAAAGATAGACACCTGCAGACCTGCTTCACCTCTTGTAAAGTGTCCCCCATGCAGGTAGGGATTCGGGGACACGAACTGGGATCCTTGTGCAGGTCCTTATGCTTCATACTATGTGAACTTAACCTGGTACACCAATGCCTGGCCCCCCAGGTATCCAGGTTCAAGCCCCACCTAGGAGCACCATGCAACAGGGAAATTACATGAGGACAGAGCAATGCTATGCTGTCTCTCCTCTCTATGTCTCTCTTTCCCTTTCTGCTTATCTTTAATTTTTATTGGGTAGAGACAAAGAGAAATTAAGAGAAAGGGAGGGATACAGAAGGAGAGAGCACTGCTACAATGCTCAGGAAGCTTCTCCCCTTGATCAAAGGCCAAGGGCTTGAACCAAAATTAAATTTGGGGAACTTTTATGAATGTACCAAAGATTCTTGAATAATGTTATTTTAGTTCAATGTTATTTCATCATAATGTTGATGGGAAGGGGGGTTGATTCCCCGTAGCACTACTGTGTGGTGTTTGCATATTCTCTCCTATCTGCTGGGTTTTATCAGGGTTCCATTATAGATGGCTTTTACCCATAGATCCAGTTTCCAATATGGACAATGTCAAAGGAGGACTTAACTGTACTAGGATTACATAAGACGTGAACATTCAGGAAAGCTGGATAAAGGACAAGTTAATTTCCTCCACACTGTTTCCATGTTCCTACAAGTCTAGAGTTATTATAAGCAGGCCAGAGAATCACTCCAGCTGGTAGAGCACAGGCCTTGAATGCCTGAGGCCCCTGGTCAGCTTCCTGGCACCACATAGACTGAAGTACTGCTCTGGCATATCTCTCTCATCTCTCTCTCCTCCCTCCCCCCATGTGAAACTCTGTGTTGCATAAAATAAAGGAAACAAATCTGCAAAATAATTTTTAAAAATGGCTGAAAAACAAGTTTTTGCTAAAGCACACACATTGGCAAAATGCCATCTTCTATCCTGAACTGACCTGGCTACAGTCAACTTTCGGGGTTTTTATTGTATCCATGTAAACGGCACCGAAAGCTTCATGCCAGCAGACAGGTGAGCTGGTGCCTGATTATCCGTGTTTGACTTTTTTCTATCAGTCAGTGGGTCTGGCGGAAATTCCAGAGCCTTGGACTTTGCTATATTAGAAAAGGGAAAAGGGTAACGGAAGCGAAGCATCACAAGGAGGGCCCAAGGGGCCTCTTTTCCCAGCTCTCCCAAGCCGCTTTCTGCTCGGGCTCTGCAAGGCGCAAACCTCTAAAGGAAGCCACTCATTCACTGTGTCCAAAAGATTACAGACTCAGACAGTCAGGTTGGAGCTCCACCATCTGTTGATGCCCTCAGAATTTTTTTAGAAATGATCTCCGTGTTTACAAATCTGAGCTCATATGTCACATGTGTAGGGAAATAGCTGAGGCGCTGCCAGGCAGTAGCAAGACGATTCATGTGGAGCGCCGAGCAGCTCCTCCGCACAGAAGCAGGCTGCGTCCTGACAGGCTGTTCTGAAGCTTGCTATTTGTCATTTGGGTTGCCTAGGAGGAGTTTACGCCTGCAGTCCTCAGACTGATTTCCACCAAATGGGAGTGTTTGAAGACCAAGCAAATGCTCCTCCTCTTCACTGGTGTGTGTGCTCTCAGGCATACTTCTCTCCCCCCCCACCACCAAGAAATCAACTTGTTCTGCATGGAAAATGCACTCAGAGAAAGATAATATCTGCAAATATCGTCAAGCTGCAGCGTCTTAACAGCTTTAGACCCACCACCCCATTGCCCTTTGAAGTTAGGCAGATTCAAAGGGGGCCTTGTGCAGAGAAAATATCCATGTCTTGAGGCAAGCATTTCATCACTCTAGCCTCTGAGTCTTCAAACAAACTCCTGGCAAGGTCCTGGAGGAGGCTGGGAGACTGTTGATGAGCCTCCAAGCCCTGACACTTCACATCCTCTCAGTTTTGTCTATTATTTGCCCTGGTGAGGGTTGACTGGAGAGGCAAGACAGCTTCTATCCATTGCACAATTGCCCTTTGTCCTTAGAACCTTTCCTAGCATTGAATGACTTGCTCCATACACAAGGGCAGAATGCATTTTTCTCTTCCAATTTTCTATTTTAAATATTTATTTTAAGTGGTGCTAGAGAATGGATCCCTGGCCCCTCACACATGCTAGAGTGCTAAGCAGCCTCTCTGGCTCAGTTAAAAAAAAAAAAAAAAAGCAAACAAAAAAAACTTTGTTTTAATTTTTGTTGTTTTGAGAAAGGAGAGAGACAGAACTAGAGATATCATAGCACGATTCCAACACCTGTGAAGCTGCTGCTTCTGTCCATGGTGCTTTTTCGTGGTTCTAGGGCTCAAACCCAGAGCCTGATAAATACCAAGGCATGTGTTCTACCTGGTGGGCTATCTCTTGTTTGTAACTGAATACATCAGCAAGCCTGTTAAGGACATAATGATATTTTAATTATTTTGCAGAAGACCTCAGGTTTAGTGTGAGCAGAGCAAACATGCTATAGACCAAGATGCTGTGGCTCAAAACCCTGAGGGGTGATTGATGAGTGAGCAGAGCTTCGGGCAGGGAAGACAGCATAATGGTTATGCAAACAGACTCCCATGCCTGAGGTTCCCAGGTCCCTAGTTCAGTCCCCCATACAACCATAAGCCTGAGCTGAGCAGTGTGCTGATTCAAAAAAAGGAAGGAAGGAAGGAAGGAAGGAAGGAAGGAAGGAAGGAAGGAAGGAAGGAAGGAGAGATAAAGAGGGGTGAGGGGAGAGCACAGCTTTGAGCCAAGAGAGATACTAGCTCATCAGGTAGGGCATGTGCTTTGCCACATGCATAAACCAGTTTTAAGATCCAGCACCATGTAGAGTCCCCTGATACCAAGGGAAACTCCAGTGCTGTGGTGTCTCTCCGTGTGTGTGTGTGTGTGTGTGTGTGTAAATGAAAAAGTACTCTGAGATGCTCACTTCAGCAGCACATATACTAAAACTGGAGCAACACAGAGAAGATTAGCATGGCCCCTGCGCAAGGATAACATGCAAATTCCTGAAGCAATCCATATTTTTAAGGAAAGATGTCTGGAAATAGTAATAGGTATAGGGGTGACTTAGAAATGAAGTGAAGGCGGTCGGGCAGTAGTGCAGCGGGTTAAACACACGTGGCCCCAAGTGCAAGGACTGGTGTAAGAATCCCGGTTCGAGCCCCCGGCTCCCCACCTGCAGGGGAGTCGCTTCACAGATGGTGAAGCAGGTCTGCAGGTGTCTATCTTTCTCTCCCCTTCTCTGTCTTCCCCTCTTCTCTCGATTTCTCTCTGTCCTATCCAACAACGAACGACATCAACAACAACAATAATAATCACAAAAAAGCTACAACAACAAGGGCAACAAAAGGGGGGGGAAGAAAGAAAGTGAAAGCAGGACCATTAAAAAAAGGGAAATATAAAAGAAAAAAAATCAGCCCATACCTGTGATGTTGGGAGAACTACTGTAGTTTCCAATGGAGGGAATGGGGACACAGAACTCTGGTGGTGGGAACAGTGCGGAGTTGTAACTGTTATCTTATAATTTTGTAAATCAATATTAAATCACTAATGAAAAAAAGTAATCTGAGAATTCTAGCTTTTTTTCACCCTAATATCTCTATTATCATCTGCTTGATTCCTACTCTTTTGTTCCTGTTTATTTATTAAGAATTTTGTCCTGCTTAATATCTTACTGCCGTTCAGTCACCAAGTTACAGATGTCACTATAATTCCATCCTGACCTCCCTGGACAGATGACCTCACCAACATGTCATAGAATCTCACCTCTCCAGAGCTCTACCCCACTAAGAAAAGATATAAGCAGGCTGGGGGTATGGGTCGACCTGCCAACACCCATTTCCAGTGGAAAAGCTATTACAGAAGCCAGACCTTCCACCTCCTGTACCCCATAGAGAAACTTGGTCCAACCCTCCAGAGGAGGATAAGATAGCAGAAGATAACCAGAGGGCTCTGGACCCCAATTCCATCAGGATCTGAAACATTTATCATCAGAAGTCTCTGTTTTTATACCACTACTGAAAAGGAAGTGAATCTGGAAAACACCAGAGAAAGTCAGACACTATTTTCCTTATCTGAGAGAGAATGTAAGAATACTTGGAAGAAATAATAAATGTGGATGTGACTTAGAAAGAAAGTAAAAGCAGAAAAAAAAGGGCAAAAAGATATAGATATGGATAGATATAAAGTCAACCTATAGGGGGTCAAGCGGTAACACAGCAGGTTAAGCGTACATGGCGCAAAGTGCAAGGACCGGCATAAGGATCCCAGTTCGAGCCCCCGGCTCCCCACCTTCAGGGGAGTCACTTCACAGGCTGTGGAGAGAGAGAGAGAGAGAAAGAGAGTGAGAGAGAGAGATCAGAGCAATGCTTAGTTCTGGCTTATGGCGGTGTTGGGAATTGAACCAGGGACCTCGCGGAGCCTCAGGCACAGAACTCTTTTTATATAACAATTATGCTGTCTCCCCAATCCATGTCACTGAATTCTTAGCATGGTTCTGTTATACAGATATCATTGTTTCCTTTTCACAAGCAAAGAGATCAAGACTCAGATAGGCCAAGTAACATGGCCAAAGTCATACAGCTAATTAAGGGCAAAGCTGGGACTCAGTCACCAAGTTCAATCTTTCAGGTACCCAGCTCAGTCTCAGGTAAACTCTGTGGATAAATAAGCATGCATCTGTACTCACAGGTACTGTCTCTTTCCTCAGAGCACTCTCTTACAGGCACACAGCTCTGTCGGCCTGAGAACAGCCTCTGGGAACCACCCTTTCTAGTAGCTAAATGCCACTCTAGCCTGACCTCATACCTTAAGAATCGGCACAACTGGGAAGCAAGGCAGTGGTGCATCCAGTAGGGTGCACATGTTATAATACTCAAGAACCTGGGTTCGAGCCCTGGCTCCCCACCTGCAGTGGGGAAGGTTCACAAAGCAGTAAAGCAGTACTGCAGCGCTCTCCATCTCTATCTCCACCTCCCCTCTCAGTTTCTCTCTGTCTCTATCCTAAATAAATGATTAGTAAAATAGAAGGAGAAGAAGGAACTCAACACAACTGGAAGCTGCTGGCAGGGCCAAGGTAACAGTTCTCAACCAGGAGCCATTTTGTAGGCATCTGGCAATGTCAGAATACAGAAAAATAAAAAAATAAAGTCTTTTTGATCGATAAGCACAGTGGGGAGACACGGAGACTGTGTGGTTGTGTAGCAGTCAGGGCTGCTACTATAGACCCAATCGTGCCCACCCTCACTCAGCCCCCAATGTCAGTGGTGTTGATGCTGAGCAACCGAAAGCTGAAGGAGCCAGCGGTGCCCTTGATCTGTCTGCCACTGACCTCACCATCAGGAGGCCCTGGCTCATCTGGAAGGAAGACAATGCCACCTGCACTGGGGCTCTTTCCAGGCAGCTAATTAGTGAGCCCATGGTCTCCTTTCCCTCAGAAACAGAGTGTTGGCAAGGCTCTCTAAATTCAAATCCCTGCCCTGACAAGCTCCACAAGTGATTCAACAAGGTGACGGTGCTGTGCCACCACACAAAGGCACAAAAGCGGGCGGCTTACTTAGGCACAACTAGCGGGCTGAGCATGATAGATGGCAGTGCCAGGGCTCAAGGGGCCTTGAAACACAGCACCAGCAGAGGGGGAGAAGGGGAGCCAGCCGGTCAAGGGGCTCCACTCCCTAAGCACGCTAACAGGCAGTGAGCTCATGCTCCACCAGTGCGGGAGGCAGAGAGGAGCTCTCACCCTTGTGACTGTGAATAAAGGCAGCTCTGCTCTAGAAACGCAGTGAGACAAGCACGGTGTTCACTTCCACATAGAAAAGGGGGGGTAGTTAGGAGGACAACGGTCCAGGTCTCAATGTCCAGCTATAAGAGGCTCTCACCCCGGGACCATCAGCAGGAAACCACATGTCCCAGCCAGGGTTTCTCACCAGCAGAGCAGGACTGATGAGAACAGCCACTGCACAGGGCCAGCCTGAGATACGAAGGGTGTGATGTCTGTCATCAAGCACAGAAAGTGCTGGCCACAGACCACACCTTGAGCCAATGTCAGTTACCTCCTGGCTTAGCCACCTCCTGCCTACTTTGTTCAATATCTTACCATGAATATTCATCAGAGATACTGGCTTTGGCTGGTAGTTTTCTTTTTTTGTTGTGACTCCGTCTGCTTTTGGTATCCGGGTAATGTTGGCTTCACAGAAGTTGGTAAGGAGTATTCTTTTTTTTTTTTTTTTTACAGGAGTGCATGTATCTGTTTTGTTGTTGTTGTTGTTGTTGTTGTTGTTTGTAATTTTTATTTATAAAATGGAAACACTGACAAGACCATAGGATAGGAGGGGTACAATTCCCACCACCAGAGCTCCGTGTCTCATCCCCTCCCCTGATAGCTTTCCTATTCTTTAACCTCATGGGAGTGTGGACCCAGGGTCACCATGGGGTGCAGAAGGTGGAAGGTCTGGCTTCTGCAATTGCTTCCCCTCTGAACATGGGCGTTGGCAGGTCGATCCATACCCCCAGGGTAAGGGGTATTCTTATGTCCTCAATATTTTGGAAGAACTCAAAAAGTATGGGTGTTAACTATTTCTTAAAGGTTTTGTCCAGGCCAGGTGGTAGCACACCTGGTTGAGCACATATATTACAATACACAAGGACTGTTCGAGCCCCTGGTGGTGAAGCAGAGCTGCAGGTGTCTCTCTCTCTCTCTGTCTCTCTCTCCCTATCTCCCCCTTCCCTCTCGATTGCTGGCTGTCTCTACACAACAAATAAATAAAGATAATTTTTTTAATTTTTTATTTTCCCTTTTGTTGCCCTTGTTGTTTAACATTGTTGTGGTTACTGATGTCGTTGTTGTTGAATAGGACAGAGAGACATGGAGATAGAATGGAAAGACAGAGAGGGAGAGAGAAAGACAGATACCTTCTTCTTCTTCTAGCCATGTGTGCTTAACCCGCTGTGCTACCGCCAGCCCCCTTCATTTTAGTATTTTTGAGCGTACAGTTCAGTGACATTAACTACATTCACATGTGAATCATTGCCATCCATCTTCAGGATTGTTCAGACTCCTCTAACTTGTACCCATTAAAACATTTACTTGTCATTTCCTCCTCTCCTCACTCCTGGCAGCCATCATTCTACTTCCTTTCCCTAGGAATCTGACTCTAGAGCCCTCATGTAGGTGGCATCATACAGATTTACTCCTTTTATGATGAGTCTGATTCTCTTGGCATACTTGGTGTACTGGCTTCATACTGCCTTTGCCCATGCATATGTGATATATGAAATTTTGAAAAATACCGTGTTGTCCTCTTCTTCTTCTACTTCTTCTAGCGTTTGCCCTTCTTCCGTAGCCAGTCAACAGCGTCAGGTTGAGCCTGATGTAAAGTTTCGAGATCTCCTTTGAATCTGGAGAGGTGGCAGTCGTTGACTATGTGGGTCATAGTCTGTCTGTAGCCGCAGGGGCAGTTCGGGTCGTCTCTGGCTCCCCAGCGATGGAACATAGTGGCGCACCTGCAGACCTGCTTCACTGCTTATGAAGTGACTCCCCTGCAGGTGGGGAGCCGGGAGCTCGAACCGGGATCCTTACGCTGGTCCTTGCGCTTTGCACCACGTGCACTTAACCCGCTGCACCACCGCCCAACTCCCAAATAAATATGATTTTTAAAAAATTAAAAACTTTAGTGGTCTGAGAGGTGGCGCAGTGGTAAAGCTTTGGACTCTAAAGCATAAGGTCGTGAGTTCGATCCCCAGCAGCACATGTGCCAGAATGATGTCTGGTTCTTTCTCTCTCCTCCTATCTTTCTCATAAATAAATTAAAAAAAAAAACTTTTAAAAAAATTAAAAACTTTAAAAAAAAAAGTTTTATAGAATTCATATGTAAAACCATCTGGGCCTGGACTTTTATTGTTGGGAAGGCACTTGGTGACTGTCTCAATTTCTTTGGCTGTTTTAGTCTATTCATGTTTTTTTTAGCTCATCCTAGTTCTGTTTTGGAAGGTTATACGCTTCTGAGAACTTTTCTGTATCTTTCAGGTTCTCTACCTTGGTGACATACAGTTGTTCATAGAAGCCTCACATGACACTTTGGATTTTGTGATGTCTGTTGTGATATCTCCTCTTTCATTTACAATCCTATTAGAGCCCTCTCCACCCCCGCCCCTTTATTTTAAAGAACCAGCACTTAGTTTACCATGAAACAAGTGAAACTCTGAGTGTTTCTCTTCACAGGCCCCCACTGGTTCTTAAGGAAAAGCCAGGAGCTAGGTGAAGCATCTGCAGTGAGTTGCTTTTATAATCTTGGCAATGAAAAGATAAGAAAAAGTGGCTTTACTTGTATAAGATAGTTCACTCGGATAACATACATGCTTTGTCACGTATATGATCCAGTCGTGATCCAGCCCCTACACACAACAGAGGAAGATTAGGTGCTGTGATAGGGGTCCCCTCTATCTCTCTGCTTCTCTTTTATCTGCAAAAGCCAGCTCAGAGTGGTGGACCCTAGGTGACAACCAAAATATAAAAATAATAACAGTAAAGATAAATTTAAACGGTATTTTTTTTCTTTTTTAAAACATTTTTTTAATTTTTATATTTATTTTCCCTTTTGTTGCTCTTATTGTCTTTTTGTTATTGTCGTTGTTGTTGTTGTTATAGTTATTATTGTTGTTGTTATTGATGTTGTCATTGTTGGATAGGACACAGAGAAATGGAGAGAGGAGAATGAAAGACAGAGGGGGGAGAGAAAGACAGACACCTGCAGACCTGCTTCACCGCCTGTGAAGCGACTCCCCTACAGGTGGGGAGCCAGGGGCTCGAAATGGGATCCTTATACCGGTCCTTGAGCTTTGTGCCACATGCGCTTAACCCGCTGTGCTACCGTCCAAATCCCTAAAGGTATGTTTTTCTATGTTGACTTCCTTTTGGACACATTTCCCCTCCTTTGGGAATGACTGAATAGCCATGGTCATTTAATGGAACTTGCTAAAGGGAAGCTGAGTTAGATATACCCTTAGGTTAAGGTACCTGCTTGGGAGAAACCTTTGAGTTAAAATCCATTACAAACTTACAAATGCAGGGCCAGCTGGTGGCACACGTGGTTAAGCACACACATTACAGTGTGCAAGGACCCCGTTCAAGTCACTAGTTCCCATCTGCATCAGGAAAGCTTCACAAGTGGTGAGGCAGGGCTGCATGTATCTCTCTGTTTCTCTCCCCTCTCATTTCTATCACTATCCAATTAAAAAAAAAAAAAAACTTCACTTCAAAGAAAAGTTTACAAATGTATAGCATTTACACCTGCAGCTGGGTGTTCCAAAGTTGGAGAAGGTGTCCAGGAATATTCCTTCAGTCCACAGGGAATGCTCATCTTATTTAGGGGAGAGTTACCTCCAAAAATCAGAGAATAATAAGCGGGGGGGTTGGGGGGTGTTGGTTCTGCACATCTGGCCCCAAGGCTTTGTGGGTCTAGAAAGAGACAGATGTGAAATAGATACAGCACTGAAGCACTTATTTAGAGTGAAAACAAAAAGTTTTCTACTTATTAAAATTGTTTAATTGTACATACACTTAAAAGTGACCGTGAGGGGAAGTGATGGATAACTTAATGGTTATGCTAAAGACTCTTACCTAAAGCTCCTAGGTCCCAAGTTCAATCCTGGTTCCTCTCCTTACCCCCACCACACCACCATCATAAGCCAGACCTGAACAATGATATTGTAAATCAAAAACAAAACTAATCATCAGTCAAGATGAGTTTTTTTTTTATTTTTTTGTATTTATTTTCCTTTTTGTTCCTCTTGTTTTTTATTGTTGTTGCAGTTACCATTGTTGTTACTGATGTCGGCATTGTTAGATAGGACAGAGAAATGGAGAAAGGAGGGGAAGACAGAGAGGGGGAGAGAAAGACACCTGCAGACCTGCTTCACTGCCTGTGAAATGACTCCCCTGCAGGCAGGGAGTTGGGGGCTCCAACCAGGATCCTTATGCCAATTGTTGGGCTTTGCGCCACGTGTGCTTAACCTGCTGTGCTACCGCCCGACTCCCAGTTTTTACTTTTCAAGAATATAAAACCATCAAAAATCATATCTGTCTCCCAATGAAAAGTTTAAAAGATTTTAGAGGTAAGTGAAGCAACCAGTAAGAATGTTTTCTGAATTTTGTGGTATTTTAATAGCGAATTTTGCGTATACACACATATGTATGCAATATTATATGCTATATGATGAATCGCATATTTCTTGTATCCATTTTGTACACCTATGTTCATAGCAGCACAATTTGTAATACTCCAGACTTGAAAGCAACCCAAATGGCGAAGAACAGAGGAGTGACTTAAGAAAGCTGTGGTGTATATGCACAGTGGAATTCTACTCAGATGTTAAAAATTATGAGGGCATCTCCTCTGCCTCTTCTTGGATGGAGCATGAAAGAAATCATGTCCAGTAAGATAAGCTAAAAAGAGAAGGACAAATACAGCGGATGACCTCACTTATACGTGGAACTTAAGAAACAAGGACAGAAAGGGAAAGAAAAGTGAAGCTCAGAGTCAGTGTGGTGTACTGCGCCAAAGCCAAAGACTCGGGGGAAGGAGAAGAGGATGCGAGGTCTGGTGCATGATGGTGGAAAAGGACTTGCACTGGGGCTGACAGTGTTGAACACACAATGTCACGGGGAGATGACAGATGTGCTCATGTGCAAACAGCTGACTGTAAGCCACAAGCCCTCCCCTGGCCCCCATCAGCTTAAAAAAACAGTATCTATTCCATCTTTTTTTTAAAAAAAAATTCATATTTACTTATTTTCCTTTTTGTTGCCCTTGTTTTTTATTGTTGTTGTAGTTATTGTTGTTGTTGTTGTTATTGGATAGGACAGAGAGAAATGGACAGAGGAGAGGAAGACAGAGAGGGGGAGAGGAAGACAGACACCTGCAGACCTGCTTCACCGCCTGTGAAGGGACTCCCCTGCAGGTGGGGAGCCAGGGGCTCGAACCAGGATCATTAAGCCCGTCCTTGCGCTTTGTGCCACGTGAGCTTAACCCGCTGAGCTACCGCTGGACTCCCTATTCCATCTTTTTTTAAAGTAATGGTTATGCTAAAGACATTTATGTCTGAGGCTCTGAAGTTCCAGTTTCAGTCTCCAGCACCACAGTAAGTCAGAGCCAAGCAGTACTCTAGAAAAAAAAAAAAAGTGAGAAGGAAGACAACTATACTTCCTAACTACCTACGTTTAGTTACCTCAAACAACTAACATTAAGTTATACAGTGAACTTGGAAAATTAGACATTCTTTTGAGTATTTGTTCTTTCTGAAAAGAACATAAAGCTCCAAATAACAGCTGAAGTTTTCTTGTAAGGCCGGGCCCACATTACATAATGTTTTGGGAAAGTACTTTTTGTTTTAAAGTGAAGTAAAACATAACTAGGCTTTAAAGGGAGAGGGATGCCTCTATTCTGCTAAGGTCTTTTATCTGCATTTGATCTATCCCTTCCCTCCAGCTAAGAGTCTAACCTCTTGACTGGCCTCTACTCTAGCCACTTTGACACTAAAATCAAACAAACCTAGCTTCATAACCACACCGTTTCTGAAAAGTACTAAGTGACATTCCAAGTTCTGCAAGTTTGTGGAAGTGCTTCCTGCTCTTAGAAGTCTGAACAAGGCAACACGCAGTTAAGGCAGAAAAGTTTCTGCTCCTAAGCACAGAAAAGACTCCCCGGACTCAAGGGAAGCAGAGATTTCTTAAGGAAGCATAGAAACATTAACTCGCTGTAGATTCCAAGGGCCCAAGCACTCTGGCTCAGCGCCAAATCTGCCTGCCCCTCTTTTTGCCCCCAACCCGGTATACCCAGGGCCCTTGCAAGTTTGGAAACAAACAAACTAGGCGGTGCGGAAGAGGAGTGTGGGAAAACAGTATAACAGCTATGCAAAAAATAAATAATAATAATAATGATAAAGGAGGGGGCCACGCAGGTCAAGTTCACAACGACCTGGGTGCCAAGCAAAAAACAGGACTTATCTGCGGCATCCTTGCCTTTACTTGGGAAGCGCTGAGCAAGACGAATACGCCCCACCCACCCTGGGTACCTTCCACTGCTGCCTGGCTGGTTTTAGAGAAATGGAGCTCATGCCTTTAAAAACTCGCATTCTCCCCGGGACCAAGCGCTAGTTAATGATTGCCAGGCGGCTTCTGTGTCTGCGCACCACGTGACGGGGACACGTGACTTGGAACAGGCTGCGGCCGTTCCCTGTATTTGAATAAGAAAGATCAAGCCTATTATTGCGGCTGGAGCCTGCGGAGCTCCTCTGAGCAACGTGACATGGCTTACACAACGCGCTGGAGGTGTCTCCCAACCAACCTGCAACAAACATGGCTCTGTGTTGTCAAAAGCGAGAGTCCATTTTACCCTTTGGAAAAAGAACATATCCAGTTTACCCCAAGCAAGTCCCGTGTCCCTCCTGCCTAGGCTAAAACGCTCGATCCAGTCTCCTTTGTACCTGAAGACTCAGGCCTGAGTTTTCCTTTGAGTACTCCCCCTTCTCCCTCCCTGTAAAGTCTGCAAGATAGCCTTTCCTATTTATTGAGAGAGAGAAAAAAGAAAATCCAAATTGAAAGTGATTTGTTTTATTATTTTAAATGGCATGTTCGTTTTGTGTGCACTCCTCTGAGGTTTCTAGAATGTCTGCAGTTAAATTTTGATTCTGTACATTCTGGGGAGTAGAAAGAGCAGAAGACAGTGCCTTTTTGTAGATGGGAAGAACTGCCCCTTTGCAGGTCAGTCTGCTCCTAGTTGTCCTTTCAAATATAGACAGATTTGCCTCAAGAGGGCTCCCTTCCCTCCCTTCCCCCAAAGATGACATCCTTCCTATGGGCATTTTAACCCCACCCACCCACCCACCCTGCAATACTGTGTTTTCTCCTGTCCATGTCTTCAGTGATGACACATACACAAGAGAAAGACAAGGAAGGAACAAGAACTTTGGTTATCTCCTGCTCAGACAATTCACCCTACCAATCACCCCCACCAGTATGCCCTGCAGAACAGAAGTGAGCCTGTCCTCCAGTCCAGCCCAGCTCTGGCCTGAGTTCAGTTGTCTGTCTGATGCAGCTGCCAGTGAGGTGCTGAGAAGGCAGGAGTCAACGGGGGCTGATCCCTGCTGCCCTAGAAGCCCCTCCAGTGAGGTCCAGTTTACCTCCAAAGAGACCCAGTTCAGGGAGCCTAGTCCAGCTAGTAGTCTGGGGACCTGGCAGGTAAAACTACTTCTGTATTACTACCATGGCTGGGGGGTTCTGGGGTGACCTGGTACAAGAGTCACTAAGGGCTAATTTGCCAACTGGCACTTGAAAGACAAGAGTTCTGTCTTTGTAGGCAGAGATGCATGTAATCAATTATGCTTTGTAGAAATCTTCTAGGGCAACATTAAGGAGGAGAGAGAGTGCGCCATTTCTGACCTTGCACAGGCTTTGGTGTAGAAGGCCCACTACTGTTGACAGCACGACTAAATATATAGTAGAGCTACCAGAGAGGGGCCATTCTATCCCCTGTGATAAGCACTGCAGAGTTCCAGACAGACATCATTCCACACTCTTGTCCCTGATTCTCCACCTCCCTCCTTCACAGGACAACCCAGCATCTCTAGCTGGAGCCGCCCAAAAGGCATGTGGGAAGGATGAGGCTGGCCCTCTGACGCTGCTTGGATTCCTCAGTGAGAAATTGGTGTGGGACCTTTTTCCCTACTTTGTCAGGGCCCAACATGGAGCAAAATGCAAACATGTGTCCTGGAGTTGGCAGAGTGTCTGACATCCTACATAAGAACTGGTCAGGGGTCAGGAAGGAAGCGGATGCAGCTATCACACTCTGAACAAAGCCTTGATTGGATCATGATGGATGCTCAGTGGACACTCCTTTTCCTCCAGAGTTGGATGCCACATCAAAGGGAAAGGATGACAGCAGACTTAAACAGAAGTCAAAAATGCAGGCACAACTGACGGGGGTCCCTTAGCAAGGACCTCAGAAGCGTTCCTTCATATCTGTGTCTAATAAACAGGACAGACATCAGACCTTAGTCACCAAACATGGCCTTCAGCCATATCCAACTCTACCCTGAGCAATAGGAGGTAGGGCAGCTCACACTGAAGGAAAGAAGGAAACAGATACTAGCCCTGGAACTAAAAGCATTAAGAACTAAATTTATTCTCCCAGACCTACCTCAACTAAACGTCTCATAGTCCTTGTTTTCCTGAGAGGAACAGTAATGGCCACCTTCCGTTAATAAATGGCAAGGCTAAGGCAGAGGCTGGGTAGCCACTCAAGCATTGAGAAGTCCTTGGGAAAGCAAATAAAATTCATGTCTTCTTCAGCCTCACTATTTGTAGAGACTTGCACTATCAAGCATCAAGATGGTGCTGCCATGCAGTCAATATGGGAAATGACATGGAAGCTTCAAAAAAAAAATTAAACACAGGGGTTCAAGCTCCTGGGACCTACCTACAAGTGAAAAGCTTTACATGAGGTGAAGCAATGTTGCAGATATCTCTGTCTCTACCTCCCCACCCCCTCTCAATTTCACTCTGTCTTATCAAATAAATAAAAAGAAAAAGGAGGAGAGGGCAGGGGAGATAGCATAATTGTTATGCAAAGAGACTCTCATGCCTTAGTCTCCAAAGTCTCAGGTTCAATCCCTCACCACCAGCAGCACCTCCACCATAAGCCAGAGGTTGATCAGTGCTCTGGTAAAAAAAAAAAAGAAGGAAAAGGAGGAGGAGGAGGAGGAGGAGAAGGAGAAGAAGAAACAGAAGAAGAGGCAACTGGTTGTGTTACTATGTAAGATACATCTATATATAAATAACATTAAATGGCATATGTCATGGTAAGATCTTTTATGATACAGCAAATCCTAGCCATGGGATTTTCAAAGTAAACCCAAATTACCAAATAACTTAGTTACAATAATAACTATCTATTGGCTTCTTAAACTCTTAAGACAGCAAGAAACTCCCCCATTCTTTATAAAATCTATATTCCTTCCAGTCCTGGAACCTCTGTGGTATGGTTTGTTTTCCTGCACGCTTCTCTTGATCCACACCATTTGATGCTGCATCTGCTGATCTCAACCAAATCAATGCAACCAGTACCACCTCAACATGCTTCACTTTGGATTGTGTCCAAAGACGCCAGGCATAGAATGTAAACCCTTCAGCTCCAGCACTCTAGCTCATAGGAACAACAAAGACACAGAACCTAGATATAGATCAGGGTTCATGAGACAGAACACACGTGCACATGTACCCGTAAGTTAAGGGAAATGTATAGACCTTAATGTAAACGCGCACAATAGTTTGCAGTGACTCAGTAAGTGCAGCAAGAAAATAGACCTAAAAAAGACACTTTTTTAAAATTAAGTACCATAGTACTTAAATAGTTTCTTCTTGAACCTAGATACTTTCCTCACCTACTTCCTATTTCACTTCCCTCAATCACTCCAAGGCTAATCTTGTCAGATAAAGTAAGGACCACAAAAGCTGGATAAGGGCAAAAGACTGTCATACTTGAATGATGGATCTGTTGATCACTACCAGGCCACCCCATCACCCAGGGCCCTACTCAGGGAATCCTGGGATTCCCATATAGATATGATGGGTCTAGATCTCTAACAGATCCCTCTCTCCACCATTACTGGTCATCTCCATCAGGAACAGCATCATAAACCCTCTTGTGGGCCTCTACAGGATCTTGCCCTCAATGTAGAACAACAGTGGTAGAAATTGTCCCACTATCTGAAGACAGATTGGGTCAACATACTCTGCCACTAGAGGAAGACTGGTCCTGAGATGAGTGCAGCCTAGAATATTCCTAGTTATGACTACAGAATGCAAGCTCAGACCTATAGGGATGCAGAGGTTACACAGGCACCTATGCTGAATATGGACCCCCAGATCAAAGTGACAGGGTTTACAGTTAACAGTATTTATATACTTTTCTCATATTTGGGAACTACTCTGTTCCTTGATCCAATTTCTAGCCCTACTTCCAACTCTGACACCATTTCTCCAGACAATACTTTTGGCCCACCTGCATGTTAGCTGTTGGGTTCAAGCAAAAACTAGTAAAGTCATGGGCCCCTTGAAAATACCTAAAATAGGGAGTTGGGCGGTAGCGCAGTGGGTTAAGCACATGGTGCAGAGCGCAAGTACCGGTTTAAGGATCCCGGTTCAAGCCCCCGGCTCCCCACCAGCAGGGGAGTCACTTCACAGGCGGTGAAGCAGGTCTGCAGGTGTCTGTCTTTCTCTCCCTCTCTGTCTTCCCCTCCTCTCTTCATTTCTCTCTGTCCTATCCAACAACAATAATAACTACAACAATTTAAAAAAGGGCAACAAAAGGGAATAAGTAAATTTTAAAAAAAAATTTTTTTTAAGAATTACTCAAAAAAAAAAAAAACCTAAAATAGACCTACTAGCTTTTTCCTAAGTGGAGACCCCAAATCTCATCTGCTATAGTCTTACCTTAAGGTTCCTGATTATTAAACATTTTGTTCTGCTTTACATCTTAACTCTTTCTCAGCCACCAAGTTGTAGATGCTACCATGACACCAATCTGACTTCACTGGACAGATGACCTCACCAATGTACCCTGGAACCCCACCTCTCCAGACCCCTGCCCCACTAGACTGGGAGTATGGATTGACCTGCCAGTGCCCAAGTCCAGAGGAGAAGTAATTACAGAAGCCAGACCTTCCACCTCCTGTACCCCATAATGACCCTGGGTCCATGCTCCCAGAGGGGTAAAGAATAGAAAAGCTGGAGAGGATGGGATGTGGAACTCTGGTGGTAGGAACTGTGTGAATTGTGTCCCTCTTATCCTATGATCTTGTCAATTATTATTAAATCATTTTTTTTAAAGGAGAAGGAGAAAGAATAGAAGGAGATAAAAGAAGAGGTAATGAAGGAGGAGGGAGGGGGAGGAGAATGGAAATAATGACAACTGGGATTCACTGTGCAGGCACCAAGTCACAGCCATAACACTGGTAGTCACAACAAAAAATAAGTAAGTAAATAAATAAGTAAATAAATAAATAAAGTATACCAAAGTAAAGGACTGGGGATGGGCAGTGGGGTGTGGGGGGGATTCAGGTCCTGGTACATGATGGTAGAGGAGAACCTAGGCTGGGGATGAGAGTGTTTTGCAGAAAACTGAGAATTTTATACATGTACCAGCAACTGTATTTACTGTAAAACATCAATCCCCTGAATAAAAATATATTTTAAAAAAATAAGGGGCCAGACAGTGGCACACCCAGTTGAGCACACACATTCCCATGCACAAGTACCCGGGTTCAAGCCTCCACTCCCTACCTGTAGGTGTGTGGGGTTGGGGGAGTGCTTCTTCCACATCTCCCATCTACTACATACCTCCTCTTGTATCTCCTCCTTTTCTTTCTCCTTTTCTGTCTCTTTTCTTTCTCCTTTTTCTTTCTTTCTTTCTTTTTTTTTTTAACCAGAGCACTGCTCAGCCTGAAGCAGATCTGTGGGTGCCTCTCTTTCTCTCTTCCTATCTCCCCTCCCCCTCTCAATTCCTCTCTCTATGTATACTAAATAAATATTTTTAAAAAAAAAATTAAACACACAGGATATGACTCAGCATTTCCACTCTTCGGGCTTATACCCAGAAGAACTGAAAGCAGGGACTCAAGCAGATATTTGCACCCCCATAGTCATAGCAGCTCTATTCACAGCAGCCAAAAATGGAAGCTACTCAAGTATCTCAGGATGAATGGAGAAATCCAGTGTGGTATATCTCTACAATGAGATATTTTTCAATCTTAAAAAGGAAAAAAAAAAATCTTTTTCAATCTAGTGCTTTCACTGCATCTTTAAAATACCACACATCAGTCCTAGGAATCATCCAGCAGCTTGCTGTTTCTGTAACTGAACAGCTAAGAGTTATTCATCAGCCGGCTGAGCTGCTCCTTTTTCAGAACCATGGATACCATCCCAAACTTTTCCGGTATTTTTGTTTTGATCTCTATGGCTTCCTGACTAAAACAGTTGAATTTGATACAAGTCCAATGCTGCTTCCTTCAAGAATTTACTCATCTTTCTAGCTTAGAGCTACTGAACAAACAACACTGGGCCTCATCTGAACCCTGAAGATGTACATTTAAGGTTTAAGCATGAGACCCATTCTCCTAAAGAATGGTGTTGCCAGGGCAGTGGACATGCACAGACCATCCTGAAATGGACTAGTGCAATGGCCTTAGCCATGTTCTGTATGTGATTCCGAATGTGTGAAAGGCTTCTACTTATAGAATGTGTGAAAAGCTGCTACTTCCTCTTTATTATTTACTGTCTATCAGCCTGAAACATCCTGTTTCCCCTCCCAAGGAAACTAAGTTATAAACTGGTGTGATTTAAGCCCAAGGTGTATCTGGGACCCTTTACAATAACTTCAAAATTCCTGTAGAGTGGTGGTAACATTTCTGTAATGTCATTGTGCCAAAAGCTGAACATAGTCTTCATTCTCAAAGTAAATGCAACACAGAGAAAGGAAACTCTGACATAGGCAACTACACAGTTTCCCAAAAGGGGTATGAGGTAGGATTAAACAAAATCAACGAAACGGGAGATTCGACTTCCGGAGGTGGAGCTACGAGCAGCAGATCGCTTTCTCTCCTCTCCTCTCCTCTCCCGGATCAACTAGGAATACCAAAGGAGACCACCCGGACCGAAACAAGACAGGACTAGAATGACCACAGAAACCCAGTAAATCACCCGTGAGTACAAACACGCGTGGCTGGTGACAGAGAGGAGAGAGGGGCCTAAGGAGAGATTAAGTGACTGCTAACAGTTCAACAGTTTGTCAGTGGAGACACCACCTCCAGTCTGCTCCACCAACAAGGGGACAGCTGAAGGGAGGAAAGGACTCCCCAGAGACTCACCAAGTGCAACTCTGAGTCTCCATTGCTACTACCCTCAGAATCTGGAGCAGCAACAGGGAGGGACACCAGGGTACAGAGATCTAACCGGGAAACTCAGGAGAAGACCTATACCTCGGTGGCATAGCTGAGGGGCTGTGAAAGTCTCTTTGCATAACCACTGGATTATCTCTACCACACCCTGCTTTATCTCTTGGTCAGGAGTCAGTGATTAAGCCAAGAAGCCTATTGATAGTTTAAAAGCCCTCAGGCTCCCATAACCTACAGGGGAAAAAAAAAAAAGGCTTTTACACCACTGAACTCCAACTCAAGGATTGAAAAAACTGTTAAATTATATAAAATGGTTAAAACAACAAGAAAAAATATTGGAGACTCGAACCAGGACAAGAGTCCAGCTAAAAGTCCTCCAGAGAGTGAAGCACAAAACAACGAGTTCAACATCCAAACATTAGCTAAGGAAATAATAACAGGAGTGAGTAAAGAATTTGAAAAATTGTAATCAGAAATGCAGGAACAACAAATGAGAATATGGAATAAAATTCTAATTATCTCATGGTTATTAGAGAGCTGAAAGCTGAAATCGCTGAGCTAAGAAGGCAACTAGCTGAACAAGCTAAAACAGTATCAGAGCAGGGCAACAAAATAGATGAACTCCAGAAAGCAGTAGAGGGCAGAGAGAATAGAATCAATGAGGCTGAAGACAGAATTAGCAAGATTGAGGATGAATTAGAGACAACTAAAAAAGAAGTAAGAGATCTCAAAAAGAGATTAAGAGATGCTGAAAACAACAACAGAGTCCTATGGGATGACTTCAAAAGAAACAATATACGCATTATTGGCTTACCAGAGGAAGAAAGAGAAGGGGAGGAAGAAAGCGTTCTCCAGGCCATAATAGCTGAAAATTTCTCTAGTCTAGACAACACCAAAGACATAAAGATTCAAGAAGCCCAGAGGGTCCCAAACAGAATTAACCCAGACCTAAAGACACCAAGACATGTCATACTTAGATTGGAAAGGAATAAGGATAAAGAAAGGATCCTCAAGGCTGCAAGAGAAAAACAAAGAGTCACCTACAAAGGAAAACCGATAAGATTAGCAGCAGACTTCTCCATACAAACACTACAGGCCAGAAGAGAATGGCAAGATATCTATCGAGTGCTCAATGAGAAAGGCTTTCAGCCAAGAATACTATATCCTGCTAGATTGTCATTCAGACTAGATGGAAGCATCAAAACCTTCTCAGACAAGCAACAGTTGAAGGAAGCAACCATCACCAAGCCTGCCTTGAAAGAAGTTCTGAAAGGTTTCCTATAAACAACCAGACCACCACAAATAGAACATATATCAAAACACTCTAAAACTCTACAAGAAAGGCGTTAAAATATCTTCAATCTTTGATATCAATAAATGTCAATGGCCTGAATTCACCTATTAAAAGACACAGAGTAGGAAGATGGATCAGAAAACACAATCCAACAATATGTTGTCTACAGGAAACTCACCTAACGCAACAAGACAAACACAGACTTAAAGTGAAAGGATGGAAAACTATCATACAAGCCAATGGCCCACAAAAAAGGGCAGGAACTGGGAGTCGGGCGGTGGCGCAGTGGGTTAAGCGCACGTGGCGCAAAGCACAAGGACCGGCATAAGGATCCCGGTTCGAGCCCCCGGCTCCCCACCTGCAGGGGAGTCGCTTTACAGGCGGTGAAGCAGGTCTGCAGGTGTCTATCTTTCTCTCCCCTTCTCTGTCATCCCCTCCTCTCTCCATTTCTCTCTGTCCTATCCAACAACAACGACATCAATAACCACAACAATGTTAAACAAGGGAAAAAAAAAAAGAAAAAAAAAAAAGGGCAGGAACAGCTATTCTCATATCTGACATGATAGACTTTAAAATACATAAGATTAAAAAAAATAGGAATGGACACTACTTAATGCTCAGAGGATCAGTCAATCAAGAGGACTTAACAATTATTAATATTTATGCACCCAATGAGAAGCCATCTAAATACATCAAACTTCTACTGAAAGAGCTACAGCAATATATTAACAGTAACACAATCATAGTAGGGGACTTCAACACCCCACTATCTCAACTTGACAGATCATCAAGGACGAAAATCAGTAAAGACATAAGGGAGCTAAATGAAGAGATAGATAAACTAGAACTATTGGACATTTTCAGAGTCATTCATCCCAAGAAACTGGAATACACATTTTACTCAATTAAACTAACACTTAACAATCAACAAAAGATTAGTAATAGTCCCAAAATGTGGAAGCTCAACAGTACACTTCTTAACAACTTCTGGGTCAAAGAGGAAATCAAGGAAGAAATCAAAATGTTTCGAGAGTTCAATGAAAATGAAGACACAAGCTATCAAAATATTTGGGACACAGCTAAAGTAGTCCTAAGAGGGAAGTTCATAGCTATACAAGCACACATTAGGAAACAAGAAAAGGCACAAATAAACAGCCTGATTGCACATCTTAAAGACCTAGAAGAAGAACAACAAAGGAACCCTAAAGCAACCAGAAGGACAGAAATTACTAAAGTTAGGGCAGAAATAAATAACATTGAGAATAGGAAAACCATACAAAAGATCAATGAAAGTAAATGTTGGTTCTTCGAAAGAGTAAACAAAATCGACACACCTTTAGCCAGACTCACAAAACAAAAAAGGGAGAAGACCCAAATAAATCGGATAGTAAATGAAAGAGGAGATATCACAACAGACACTGCAGAAATTCAACATATCATGCGAGGCTTCTATGAACAACTATATGCCACCAAGTTAGAGAACCTGGAAGAAATGAATGATTTCCTAGATACCTACCAACTTCCAAAACTAAGTAAAGAGGAAGTGGATAACATGAACAGGCCCATCACAGCTAATGAAATTGAAACAGTTATCAAAAATCTTCCCAAATATAAAAGTCCTGGACCAGATGGTTTTACAAATGAATTCTACAAAACTTTCAAAGAAGAACTAATACCTCTACTTTTAAAAGTCTTCCAGAAGATTGAAGACACTGGAATACTCCCTGCAAGGTTCTATGAAGCCAACATCACCCTGATACCAAAAGCAGACAGGGACACAACCAAAAAAGAAAACTACAGACCAATATCTCTGATGAACATAGATGCGAAAATATTGAACAAAATTCTAGCCAACCGGATACAGCAGTATATCAAAAAGATTGTTCATCATGACCAAGTGGGGTTTATCCCAGGCATGCAAGGTTGGTTTAATATACGTAAATCAATCAATGTGATCCACCACATCAACAAAAGCAAGACCAAAAACCACATGGTCATATCAATAGATGCAGAGAAAGCCTTTGACAAAATACAACATCCCTTTATGATCAAAACACTACAAAAAATAGGAATAGATGGAAAATTCCTGAAGATAGTGGAGTCTATATATAGCAAACCTACAGCCAACATCATACTCAATGGTGAAAAACTGGAAGCATTTCCCCTCAGATCAGGTACTAGACAGGGCTGCCCACTATCACCATTACTATTCAACATAGTGTTGGAAGTTCTTGCCATAGCAATCAGGCAGGAGCAAGGAATTAAAGGAATACAGATTGGAAGAGAAGAAGTCAAACTCTCCTTATTTGTAGATGACATGATAGTATACATGGAAAAACCTAAGGAATCTAGCAAGAAGCTTTTGGAAATCATCAGGCAATACAGTAATGTGTCAGGCTATAAAATTAACATTCAAAAGTCAGTGGCATTCCTCTATGCAAACACTAAGTTAGAAGAAATTGAAATCCAGAAATCAGTTCCTTTTTCTATAGCAACAAAAACAATAAAATATCTAGGAATAAACCTAACCAAAGAAGTGAAAGACTTGTATACTGAAAATTATGAGTCACTACTCAAAGAAATTGAAAAAGACACAAAGAAGTGGAAAGATATTCCATGCTCATGGGTTGGAAGAATTAACATCATCAAAATGAATATATTACCCAGAGCCATCTACAAATTTAATGCTATCCCCATCAAGATCCCAAGCACATTTTTTAGGAGAATAGAACAAATGCTACAAATGTTTATCTGGAACCAGAAAAGACCTAGAATTGCCACAACAATCTTGAGAAAAAAGAACAGAACCGGAGGCATCACACTGCCAGATCTCAAACTATATTATAGGGCCATTGTCATCAAAACTGCTTGGTACTGGAACATGAACAGAGACACTGACCAGTGGAATAGAATTGAGAGCCCAGAAATGAGGCCCCACACCTATGGACATCTAATCTTTGACAAAGGGGCTCAGACTATTACATGGGGAAAGCAGAGTCTCTTCAACAAATGGTGTTGGAAACAATGGGTTGAAACATGCAGAAGAATGAAGCTGAATCACTGTATTTCACCAAATACAAAAGTAAATTCCAAGTGGATCAAGGACTTGGATGTTAGACCAGAAACTATCAGATACTTAGAGGAAAATATTGGCAGAACTTTTTTCCGCATAAATTTTAAAGACATTTTCAATGAAACGAATCCAATTACAAGGAAGACTAAGGCAAGTATAAACCTATGGGACTACATCAAATTAAAAAGCTTCTTCACAGCAAAAGAAACCACTACCCAAATCAAGAGACCCCTCACAGAATGGGAGAAGATCTTTACATGCCATACATCAGATAAGAGTTTAATAACCAACATATATAAATTGCTTACCAGACTCAACAATAAGACAACAAATAACCCGATCCAAAAATGGGGGGAGGACATGGACAGAATATTCACCACAGAAGAGATCCAAAAGGTTGAGAAAGACATGAAAAAATGCTCCAAGTCTCTGATTGTCAGAGAAATGCAAATCAAGACAACAATGAGATATCACTTCACTCCTGTGAGAATGTCACACATCAGAAAAGGTAACAGCAGCAAATGCTGGAGAGGGTGTGGGGTCAAAGGAACCCTCCTGCACTGCTGGTGGGAATGTCAATGGGTCCAACCTCTGTGGAGAACAGTCTGGAGAACTCTCAGAAGGCTAGAAATGGACCTACCCTATGACCCTGCAATTCCCCTCCTGGGGATATATCCTAAGGAACCCAACACATCCATCCAAAAAGATCTGTGTACACATATGTTCTTGGCAGCACAATTTGTAATAGCCAAAACCTGGAAGCAACCCAGGTGTCCAACAGCAGATGAGTGGCTGAGCAAGTTGTGGTATATATACACAATGGAATACTACTCAGCTGTAAAAAATGGTGACTTCACCGTTTTCAGCCGATCTTGGATGGACCTTGAAAAAATCATGTTGAGTGAAATAAGTCAGAAACAGAAGGATGAATATGGGATGATCTCACTCTCAGGCCGAAGTTGAAAAACAAGATTAGAAAAGAAAACACAAGTCGAACCTGAAATGGAATTGGAGTATTACACCAAAGTAAAAGACTCTGGGGTGGGTGGGTGGGTGGGGAGAATACAGGTCCATGAAAAATGATGAATGAAATAGTGGGGGTTGTATTGCTAAATGGGAATCTGGGGAATGTTATGCATGTAAAAAAAAAAAAAGAAGAAGAAGAAGTAGAAACGCAAAGCAGAAATTGACTGAGTTTGGAGTATGGCACCAAAGTAAGAAAGCAGAAGTATACTAGAGTTAGCAGTGAGTACCTCCGTAATACTTCCTCTCCACTTTTCCAAGCTTTGGGTCCATGATTGCTCAACAATTTGTTTGGCTTTGTATGTTAACTCTCTTTTCAGTCACCAGGTTCCAGGTGTCATCAGGATGCCGGCCAGACTTCCCTGGATTGAAGACACCACCAATGTGTCCTGGAGCTCAGCTTCCCCAGAGACCCATCCTACTAGGGAAAGAGAGAGGCAGACTGGGAGTATGGACCGACCAGTCAACGCCCATGTTCAGCGAGGAAGCAATTACAGAAGCCAGACCTTCTACCTTCTGCAACCCTCAATGACCCTGGGTCCATGCTCCCAGAGGGATAGAGAATGGGAAAGCTATCGGGGGAGGGGGTGGGATATGGAGATTGGGCGGTGGGAACTGTGTGGAGTTGTACCCCTCCTACCCTATGGTTTTGTTAATTAATCCTTTCTTAAATAAAAATAAATAAATAAATAAATAAATAAATAAATCAACGAAACGTAACTTTGCATATGTTTTTTAAAATAAGAGGACAACGTTGGGTGCATTGGATCGACCTTCTCGTGGTGCATCCCGTGAGTACCCATTCATTGGGGAAACTGACGATCCTTCCTAGCCGACTGAATCCACATCACTGAATCCCAGTCACTTTCAAAGCCAGCAACAAGCAGCTCCTGACAGCTTTCAAGCTGTTGGTCCTGCTCTTCGAGTCCTCCAACTTAATGTTGAGGGGCTGTCCTTTGCCAAACGCGTTCTTATTGGTCAACTGGCGATACAGCATCAGGCAGATGTCATTTGCCTACAAGAAACACATATAGCAGTCGATGAAGCTGCTCGATTCACCATCAGTGGATTCGTCCCAGTGCCTCATGGGATAATGAGGTCCTGCCTAGCCCGAATCACCCAGCGTTTACGTTGGAGACTTTAATAGTCATCACCAAGACTGGGGATATTCCTCCACTCATGCTGACGGCTCTATCTTAGCCAACTGGGCTTCAGCAAATGACCTCTCCGGATTATACGATCCCAAACAGCCAGGCTCTTTTCACAGTGCTAGACGGAATAAAGTCTTGTCACCCAACCTGTGCTGGATTAGCACAGTCAACGGCCAAGCCTTTCCCGCTACGAGACACGTTCTCAAGGACTTTCCGCACAGTCATCACTGCCCAGCTATCATCCACATTGGTCTCCAGCTCCCACTGATTCTGCGCTTGGAGAAACTAAGATGGAACTTTCGGAAAGCAAACTGGCGTCTGTTCAGTGATCTTACCAACAAATCTATTCCGGCAATTCCAATTAACTCTATACCCTCTGAAGATTCCTACAGGCGCTTCCGCCAAGCCATCTTCAAAGCAGCTTCCCAAGCCATTCCTTGTGGGAGATGTGCTAACTATACGCCTTGTCTTGACGCTGAATGCGAGCAACTACTAAAGCAGTATGATGAGTCGGGCGACCCAGATGTGGCTGACCATCTCATTGCCTTCCTGGATGCAGCACGCCAAGCCCGCTGGCAACAACTCACGGAAAGTCTGAACTTCACCCACTCAAGTAGGAAGGCCTGGAAGCTTCTTCATAGTCTGGGTGCCAGTAGCCAACCCTCTCCCATCTCCCATCCTCCCGTATCTACAAACTCAGTGGCCAGTCACCTAACTCAAGTTGGACGTGCTAAGATCGACCCAGTCTGGAAAAGAGAAATTTCCCATGAGTGGTCATCCCACTTTTGTTTATCTTGTCCATCTCCAAAACTCTCTCCCTTTACACTGTCTGAACTGGAAGACGCTTTGAAGAGGGTTAAACCAGGAACAGCTGCTGGCTATGATAACATCACCCCAGAACTCATTCTTAACTTGGGCCCCGCGGCAAAGAAGTGGCTCACTACATTCCTGTCCCACATCTTGGAATCTGAATCTATGCCCAAAATTTGGCATCGTGCGAAGATAATAGCAATTTTGAAACCAAAGAAAGACCCAACACTGGCCGCCAGCTATAGACCAATTTCTCTCCTCTCCGTGTGTTACAAATTCCTTGAGAGGCTGCTTCTGTCACGTATTTCTCCTCTTACAGAGAAATTCCTATCACCCACCCAAGCTGGTTTCCGCCCAGGAAGATCTACCTGCAAACAAGTCCTGGCCCTCTCAACTTACATTGAAAATGGATTCCAGAGGAATTTAAAGACGGATGCTGTCTTTGTTGATCTCACAGCAGCCTATGACACGGTCTGGCATCGTGGTCTCCTAGTCAAGATCTCAAGATGCCTGCCTCCATGGGTGGCCAACACTATATCGTTTCTTCTCCAAAACAGAAGATTCCGGGTGCATCTGGGTGACAAGTCTAGCAGATGGAGACTTGTCTCAAGTGGCCTCCCCCAGGGCTCTGTTCTGGCTCCTACGCTATTTAATATTTACATCAGTGACCTCCCAGAAACTTCTTCAAGGAAGTTCATCTACGCCGATGACATCTGCTGTGCAACTCAGGCATCCAAGTTCGACATCCTTGAGGAAACACTCACGAAAGACATATATATCTCTGATATCTGATTACTGTAAAAAATGGCGACTAATCCCTAGCACTGCAAAAACGGTATCATCTGTTTTCCATCTACACCATGCCTCGGCCTCGCGTGAGCTTAATGTGCAGCTTGGCGATACGAGAATCCAGCATGAAGCCCAGCCAGTCTATCTTGGCGTTACTCTCGATCGCACCCTGTCATTTCACGAACATCTCATAAAAACTGCAGCAAAGGTGGGCGCGAGGAATCACATCATTGCAAGACTGGCCAGCTCCTCATGGGGCGCGAGCGCTTCCACACTACAATCATCCTCTCTGGCATTATGCTATTCCACTGCAGAATACTGTGCCCCAGTATGGTTCCGTAGCCCCCATGTCCACTTGGTCGATTCCAAATTATATTCCTCCATGAGGATAATTTCTGGAACCATCCGTTCCACCCCGGTTCCATGGCTGCCAGTTCTTAGCAACATCGCCCCGCCAGATATTCGTCAGGATGCGGCATCATCTAAGTTCATTTCCCACGACTACGCTCGACCGGACCTGCCAATATACACGGATATCTTCGCCCACCCTGTCCAACGCTTGACGTCTCGTCACCCAATCTGGTCCCCTACGCCTACACTGAACTTCTCTGTTCCAGACTCTTGGAAACAGAGTTGGCAGTCAGCTGAGGTAAAGAACAAACACCTCATCACAGACCCCTGCAAGCGTCCACCCGGCTTTGACCTAGCACGTTATGATTGGGCCCTCCTCAATCGCTATCAAACAGGCCATCATGGCCAGTGCGCTGCTATGTTCCATCGCTGGGGAGCCAGAGACGACCGAACTGCCCCTGCGGCTACAGATAGACTATGACCCACATAGTCAACGACTGCCACCTCTCCAGATTCAAAGGAGGTCTCGAAACTTTACATCAGGCTCAACCTGACGCTGTTGACTGGCTAAGGAAGAAGGGCAAACGCTAGAAGAAGTAGAAGAAGAAGAGGACAACACGGTATTTTTCAAAATTTCATATATCACATATGCATGGGCAAAGGCAGTATGAAGCCAGTACACCAAGTATGCCAAGAGAACCAGACTCATCATAAAAGGAGTAAATCTGTATGATGCCACCTACATGAGGGCTCTAGAGTCAGATTCCTAGGGAAAGGAAGTAGAATGATGGCTGCCAGGAGTGAGGAGAGGGGGAAATGACAAGTAAATGTTTTAATGGGTACAAGTTAGAGGAGTCTGAACAATCCTGAAGATGGATGGCAATGATTCACATGTGAATGTAGTTAATGTCACTGAACTGTACGCTCAAAAATACTAAAATGAAGGGGGCTGGCGGTAGCACAGCGGGTTAAGCACACATGGCACAAAGTGCAAGGACGGGCTTAATAATCCCCGTTTGAGGCCCCAGCTCCCCACCTGCAGGGGGATCACTTCATTAGTAGTGAAGCAGTTCTGCAGGTGTCTTTCTCTCCCCCTCTGTCTACCCCTCCTCTCTCTATTTCTCTCTGTCTTATCCAACAACAATGACAATAACAACAATATTAATAATAGCAACAACAGTAAACAACAAGGGTAACAAAAGGGAGAAAATACCCTCCAGAAGCAGTGGATTCTTACCGAGCCCCAGAAATAACTCTGGAGGCAAAATAAATAAATAAATAAATAAATAAATGAAAATACTAAAATGGAAGTTTCACAAGCAGGGAAGCAATAATACAGATGTCTCTTTTCCTCTCTATCTCCCTTCTCTTTCTATAAGAAATAAATAAACAAAAATGATCATCTGCAGTGGTGGATTCCTCCTGTGGGCGCCAATCCCCAATGATAAGCCAGGAGGCAATTGAAAAAAAAATGCTTGTCTAAGGCCATACCACCCTGAACACGCCCGAACTCGTCTGATCTCAGGGAAAAAAAAAAAATGCTAAAACAGGAAGATTCATGTGCTGAAGATTGGAAAAATAGCTCACCTGGATAGTGCACTGCTTTGTCATGTGTGAGACTCAGGTTCAAGCCCAACCCCTGTTGCACTGAAGAAAGCCTCAGTGCTGTGGTCTCTTTCATTCACTCTCTGCCTCTCAGTATCTTAAACAAACAAACAAAAAATTGTCACCACTGGTCTGTAGTACCAGAATTCTGTTTTGTTAACAGAAAGTTTAAATAGATAAACCATTGTACAACAGTATTCTAGGTTGCCAAAAAAAACATAATAGACATGCTAAAAGTCCGCCAACTTCAGCCTATAACAAAGTTACATTCTCAGAGCTGACTTCCTTTTCTTTGTCCCTTTAACTGTACAGACAGTTAAAATTTAAAACAGCTCCTTGACACTGTTTTTCATATTCAAACCAGCCATTTTGTTGTACTTTAGTACAGCGTGGGTGGGCTGTGCCCCCCACCACACACACACATACTTGCTTTCTCTCATACCCCAAGGTCATGAATCAGTGAAAATGAGTTCTTTGTTAAATATATATATATATCTTGGGGGCCGGGTGGTGACACACCAGGTTAAGCGCACATAGTATAAAGTCAAGCCCCCAGTTTCCCACCTGCAGGGGTTTTGCTTCACAATAGGTGAAGCAAGTCTGCAGGTGTCTCTCTCTCTCTGTCTGTCTGTCTGTCTGTCTCTCTCTCTCTCTCTATCTCCCACTCCCCTTCTCAATTTCTCTCTGTCCTAAAAAAAAAAAAAAATCTTGGGGCAGGGAAAAGGGGGTATACAATAGGATTAAACAAGCAAAAACAACAAAACATAACTTTGTATATTTTTTATTTTGATTTTTAAAACAAGACATTACAGTATTTTTATCAGTAATTTATATTGATTTACAAAATCCTAAGGTAATAGGGGGTTAATATATAATATAAAAATGGATATATATATATATATATATATACCCATTTTTTTCCTACAGTCTTGCCTTCACTTCCTAAGTTAGTCCTACACCTATTACTACTTCTGGATGTTTTTCCTTTTTTCTTCTTCTCTCTCAGATAAGATAAACAGTGCCTGACTTCCTCTGGTGTTTTCCCTTTCAGCGATGATATCAAAACAAGATTCCTGGTGACAAACTTATGGGGTCCTGGTGGCATGGAGGTACAGAGCCCTCTGACTTTCTCCCCCTATCTTTTTATAATAGTTTATTTATTATAATTGAATAGAGACTGAGAGAAATGTAGAGGGAAGGGGAAGACAGAGAAGGAGAGAGACACCTACAGCACTGTTTCACCACTAGTGAAGCTTTCCCCTTGCAGGTGGGGACTGGGGCTTGTACCCAGGTCCTTATGTATTGTAACATATGCACTCAACTTGGTACACTACTGACCATCCCCTTCTTCCCCTGGGAGTATGAACTAAAGTTCTTTTTAGGGTGCAGAAGGTGGTAGTTCTGTCTTCTGTAATTGCTTCTCTGTTGGACATGGACATTGGCAAGTCGATCCATACCCCCAGTCTGACAACACAGTATTTTTCAAAATTATATATAGCACATATACATGCACAAGAAAATGTGGCACATGTTTGCATAATGTTCAATTACCAAAATTATTATTTACTTATTTATTTATTTGTTTATTTATTCTTTTGTCTCCAGGTTTATCACTGGGGCTCAGTGCCTGCACTATGAATCCACAGCTCCTGGTAGCCATTTTCCTTTTTTTCCCCCCCATTTTATTTTATAGGACAGAGAGAAACTGAGAGGGGCAGGAAGGGAGAGATGGAGAGAGAAATATAGACACCTGCAGACCTGCTTCAACACTTGTGAAGCCTCCCTGCTGCAGGTGGGGAGCTAGAGTTCGAACCTGGGTCCTTGAGCAGGTCCTTGCTCATAGTGCTGTGTGCGCCCAGCCAAGTGCACCACTGCTGCTCCCCTCCAAATATTTATTCTTTAAAAATATTCAAGATTTTTAAAAAGTGGCAGAGAGTCACCTTTTTCACATTTCCAAGGATCACATTTTCAGAGTTTTAGGTAATCTCTAATAATCTTTGTCCTAAAAGCTGTCTTATGCATTTGTAAGATCCCTAGAAATTACTCATCAGTCCTATCCCTTTTCTTGTTAAAGGAGATGAAGAGGAAATGTGGCCACATAGTCTTGCCTGTCATCTTCCCTGTCTTTTAGCCCTGCTTCTGTGATGCCCACAGCCCAAGCAGGTCACTGAGCGAACCTCACCTTCGCCCACCCCCTTCAGGACCTTGGATCTGACTTACTAGCAAGAGGACTGACTGCATTTAAGAAGGCAGATATGTGAGCCAACTCCAACTGTCCACTCTTTTCCACCACCCCAGAAGAAAATGTTATAGACTTGAGGTAAATGATGGCCTGTACTTGTAAATTTTCTCTCACCCATTAGCGGACAGATTCTGCATAAGGTCAGGGGAAATATCAGACGGTGGACAAGAGCTGGACTTCACGAGATATGAAGGAAGAAGATCCCAGAAGCCTAATAGGAATGGTCACAGACATCATGTTTTAAAGGGTCTCTGCCTCGAGGCTGGAGAGGTGCCTTGAAGCACAGGACTTTGATGTGAGGCCCTGAGTTCCATCTCTTGTGGCACGTGTAAAGGACTGATGCTTCTGCTCTCTTGTTAAATAAACAGTATCTTTGAAGCAGAGATTTCTCTGTCAGGGCCAGGCAGTGGCACAGCCAGTAAAGCATACACATTACCACAGGCAAGGACTCAGGTTCAAGCCCCTCAACCGTGCTCCAGTTGTCTCTCTTTCTCTGTTCCTCTCAATACCACCCCTTCTCTCTTAATTTCTCTCTACCCAAAATAAATAAACAAAAAGAAAACATTTTAAAAAGAAATGATCTGCCTTGGCTTAATGATTTAACATACTCTAGAAGACAGCACATCACCAGAAACCATAAGGAGTATTCTATGGTTAAGTTAACACTTGTTCAAGATCTAACTGACTTCATTAAGGCATTTCATTAGTCAGGCTGTGTCCCATCTAGTGAGAAGACAGTCATCTCAAAAACTAGTACAGACTATGAGAATGTCATACATCAGGAAAGGTAGCAGCAACAATGCTGGAGAGGTTGTGGGAACAAAAGAACCCTCCTGCACTGCTGGTGGGAATGTCAATTGGTCCAACCTCTGTGAAAAGCAGTCTGGAGAATTCTCAGAAGGCTAGAAATGGACCTACCCTATGACCCTGAAATTCCTCTCCTGGGGATATATCCTAAGGAACCCAACACACCCATCCAAAAAATATCTGTGTACACATATGTTTATAGCAGCACAATTTGTAATAGCCAACACCTGGAAGCAACCCAGGTGTCCAATAGCATATGAGTGGCTGAGCAAGTTGTAGTCTATATACATAATGGAATGCTACTCAGCTATTAAAAGTGGTGAATTCACCTTCTTCACCCCATCTGGGATGGAGCTTGAAGAAATCATGTTAAATGAGATAAGTCAGAAACAAAAGGATGAATATGGGATGATCACAGTCTCAGGCAGAAGTTGAAAAACAAGATCAGAAGGGAAAACACTAAGCTGAACTTGGACTGGAGTTGGTGTATTGCATGCACCAAAGTCAAAGACTTTGGGGTGGGTGGGGGCGGGAGAAAATATAGGTCCTGAAAAAGGATGACAGGACCTAGTGGGGGTTGTATTGTTATGTGAAAAACTCAGAAATGTCATGTATGTACAAACTATTATATTTATTGTCAAATGTAAAACATTAATCCCCCAATAAAGGAAAAAATAATAAATAAATAAACAACTAAATAAAATAAAACTAAAAAAGAAAAAAAAAGCAGTAAAAAAGGTGAAGTAATGGTACACTGGATAAGCACACACATTACCATGTCGAAGGACAGGGTTCAAGTCCCCACTGCCAACCTGCAGGAGGACATTTCACAAGTGGTGAAGCAGGTCTGCAGGTGTCTACTTTTCTCTCCCCGTCTCTACCACCTCCTCCTCTCTCAATATCTCTCTGTCCTATCCAATACAATAGGGGGAAAAAGGCAGGGAAAAAAATGGCTGGGAATGGTGTATTCATAATACCGGCACTGAGCCCCCAGTGATAGCATTCTGGTGGCAATAATAATAAATAAATAAAATACTACAGAGGGAAGGGCTCATAGTCATAAAAAAAAAAAAAAAAAGCTGAATAAAGCTATCAGCAAAAGGACAGCTTTAGGCAAGGGAGAGAGAGGTGCCACACTCCCATAACCCTGACTTGGAGTGACTATAAACTGCAGATTGATTAGTTTACACATTCACCTCCAAAGAGAATTCAAGTAGTTACTGAGTTTTAGTGGGACCTGGTTTCAACGCTTAGTGGGCTTATTGTATCTTTATAAAACACTTCTGTAAAGTATATGTACTTGATAAGTCCAAGTAGTTGGGGTCAGTTGAACTGCTAGAAAGAAGCATAACCTTTTTTTGGAAAATCCCTAGCTCTCCTTGGAAGAAGTTTAGCTGATGTAGGACGTCCTTAAACTGGTTGTATGAACAGCTGATAGTCCCCATGAGTAATCCACAATCATGACCAAGGTCACAATCATCACCTTGGTCACAGCACCTCAGCAAACCTGTCTTCCCTACAGCAAATGAGACCCCTACAGTCTTAGGATGAAGATCTTTACATCTGACCCTTACGTCAGAGGGTCAGAATGATAACATAATGGTTATGCAGAAGACTTTCACACCTCAGTCTCCAGGGTCCCAGGTTCAATCACCAGCACCCTTAAAAGCCAGAGCTGAGCAGACCTCAGGTTAGAAAAAGTGAAATAAAGGCCAAGCAGTGGTGCACCTGGTTAAGCACACATATTACCAAGTACAAGGACCAGGGTTCAAGCCCTCGCTCCCCACTTGCAGGGGGCCTGATTCATGAGCAGTGAAGCAGGTCTGCAGGTGTCTGTCTTTCTCTCCCCCTCTCCATATCCCATCCTCTCTCAACTTCTCTCTGTTTTATCTAATAAAAATTAGAAAAAACAAAAGTGGGGGTGTGCCGGGCTAGCTTCTCGGGCGGGAGACAGATAACCAGGGACTCATGGCTGAAGCAGTATCTCTTTATTCATGTGGAACGCAGCACAATCTAAGCTAAGCTATCTCTAATCACAATCCTGTCCTTATATATACTCACCAAGTAGGGTGGAAACAGGATGTGACATAGAGAGGGTGGAGAGAAAAAAGACTGGTGGAAATCAGGGTGTACTAGGAGAGGGGGTGGAGCAAAAAGACATCATGAACCAGTGGGGATTAAACCAATGCCCTGCAGGCAGGGCGGTGCTTAGTTAACAGTGGTTTATGTAAACAGAATACAGTATTAAGCAGAGGGGATTAAACCAGTGAAACAGAAGGGGTTTTAGAAGCAGAATTAGAAGCATACCAACAGGGGTGGAAGTGGCCACTGGGAGAAGTGGATTTGTAGTATTGGCACTGAGCCCCAGCAGTAACCCCCGTGGCAGTACATTAATTAATTAATTAATTAATTAATTAATAAGAAAAGAAAAAGATAAAAGTCATAAATGAAGGTATCACCTAATCTCTCTCATCTACTGCTTTGGCTTGGTTGTCACACTACAGAGAAGAATGCTTTTTTTTTTTTTTGCCTCCAGGGTTATTGCTGGGGCTCAGTGCCTGCACTACAAATCCACTGCTCCTGGAGGCCATTTTTCTCCTTTTGTTGCTCTTGTGTTTATCGTTGTTGTGGTTATTATTGTTGTTGTTATTGTTGTTATTGTCATTGTTGGATAGGACAGAGAGAAATGGAGAAAGATGGGGGAGACAGACAGGGGGAGAGAAAGAGAGACACCTGCAGACCTGCTTCATCGCCTGTGAAGTGACCCCACTGCAGGTGGGGAGCCCGGGGCTCGAACTGGGATCCCTACACCAGTCCTTGTGCTTTACACCACATGCGCTTAACCCACTGTGCTATGGCCCAGCCCCCCAAGAATGCTTATTTTAATTCCATGCTTTCACTCAAAAAAAAAAATGCTCTGTTTATTTCATGACATTATTACTTTATTGTTATTCTGGATATCTCACAGATTCAGCCAGGTATTTCCAAGTCCTAAACTAAGAACCTGTGGTCTAAGGTGTGTACAGCATATTCCAGTAGAAAGCAAGAGAGGGGAATTGGGCAGTAGCGCAGTGGGTTAAGCGCAGGTGGCCAAAAGTGCAAGGACTTGCGTAAGGATCCCCGTTTGAGCCCCCCACACCCCGCTACCCACCTGCAGGGAAGTCACTTCATAAGAGATGAAGCAGATCTGCAGGTGTCTTTCTCTTTCTTCCCCCCCCTCTATCTTCCCCTCCTCTCTCCATTTCTCTCTGTCCCATCCAACAACAACATCAATAACAACAACTACAACAATAAAACAAGTACAACAAAAAGGGAATGAATAAATAAATAAGTATTTTTTAAAAAGATATTAAAGAAAGCAAGAGAGATTATTTCAGCCCAAAACTGTTTGGGAAAGTCCAGGCTATGAGCAGCCTTTCTCATGTGCCCACCACTGATGGACTAATCTAACTAACTGTGAAATTTACACAGATTCTCATGTCTTTTATGGTTGGGGAAATAGACTGGCTGGTAGAACTCAGAACTCAAATGCCTGAGGTGCCTGATTTGAACCCCAGTGTCACATATACCAGAGTGCTGCTCTGGCTTTTCTATCATTCTCTCTCCCTCTCTGTCTTTCTCTCTCACTCTCTAAACTCTATCTAATGTGAAACTGAAAAAAACAAAAGTTTTTTTAAAGAAATTCTCTTTCTAAAAAAGTTAACATTTTGTCAAAGGCTTTCTCTGCATCTATTGCGATAATCATGTGGTTTTTGGTTTTGCTTTTATTGATGTGGTAAATGACATTGATTGACTTACATATGTTGAACCAGCCTTGCATTCCTGGGATAAATCCCACTTGGTCATGATGAACAATCTTTTTGATATGCTGCTGTATCCGGTTGGCCAGGATCTTGTTTAATATTTTGGCATCTATGTTCATCAGAGATATTGGTCTGTAGTTTTCCTTTTCTGTTGTGTCCCTGTCTGCTTTTGGTATCAGGGTGATGTTGGCTTCATAGAAGGTGGAAGGGAGTGTTCCTATTTCTTTGATCTTGTGGAAGAGCTTTAGAAGTATAGGTATTAACAGTTTCCTAAAGGTTTTATAGAATTGGTTTGTGAAGCCATCTGGTCCAGGACGAAGTCCTGAAATTCCCAAACAGACATGATGGACCTAGACCTCAAATAAATCCCACTCTCTATTGTTACTGGTCATCTCTATCAGGAACAACAAAAAAGACCCCTTTGTGGGCTCCTATAGGACCTTGCCCTCAACTTGTATCAGCAACGGTAGAGAATGTTCCATCCTCCTGAGGAAGATGGGTCAATATTGGGGCAGCTTAGAATATTCCTATTCATGACCACAGAATGTGAGCTCAGATTTACAGGGATGCAGAGATCACATAGGCTCCTAAGTTGAATATGGGCCCCAGACAAAATCAAATCAATGGGGTTTACAGTAAACAATATTTATACCCCTTCCCCATATTAGGAAGCTACTCTCTTCCTTGATCCAGCTTTCTGTTCCTTTTCCAGCCATGACATCATCTCCCCAGACAATAAGTTGGATCCACCTGTGTATCAGAATTCAGGCTGGGGGGGGGGGGTACTAGTATAGCCACAGGCCCTTTAGAATATAATTTAAATATGTCTACTAACTATCTACTAGATGGAGTACCCACCCAGCTCTTCATCTGAACAACCTTTAGGTTCATGATTGGTCAACAATTTGTTTGGTTTTGTATGTTAACTCTCTTTTCAACCATCAGATGCTACCATGATGCCAACCAGACTTCCCTGGACAGACAACCCCACCAATGTGTCCTGGAGTTCCAATTCCCCAGAGCCCCACCCCACTATGGAAAGAGAGAGGCAGGCTGGGAGTATGGATCACCTATGTTCAGCAGGGAAGTAATTACAGAAGCCAGACCTTCCACCTTCTGTATCCCACAATGACCTTGGGTCCATACTCCCAGAGAGTTAGGGAATGGGAAGGTTATCAGGGTAGGGGATCGAATACAGAGTTCTAGTGGTGGGAATTGTGTGGAGCTGTACTCCTCTTATCCTATGGTTTTGTCAATGTTTCCTTTTTATAAATAAAAAAAAAGAAAAAGAAAAAAGTTAGCATTATCTTTTGGGTTCCAGGTAACTGATAGAGCTAATACAACTCCTAGTTCTCATGTTCAACTCAATTCATACACTGAACACAGTGGAGTGCTTAATATTTAGGAGGGAAAAAAAGGCATGGGAGATAGCATAATGATTATGCAAAAAGATTATCATGCCTAAGGTTCAAGGCCCAGGTTTAATCCCCTGAAACCAGAATTCAGCAGTGCTTTGGTAGGAAAAAAGAAAAAGAGAGAGAGAGAATGAAAGAGAGGTTGTTTTCTACCCCAGAAACTGAAATCATCCAAGGCACAGACATGGTAAAAGCCGTAGTTTTAGGCAGACAATTGTACGAGAGTTAGGAAGGTAGGTGAGTAGGTAGGAAGGAAAGAAGGAACTGGGCTGTAGGAGATTAATTCCTGTAGGCACAGGGACACAGGGGTGTAAAGGGAAGGGGCGGCTGCCCTCATGCTGGGGAGACGGGTGTGCTCAGATTCATTGTTGGTCCTGGATAACACCTGACTTCCCCTGTGTCTCTGAGGCTATAAATGGTAATTTAGAGACCCAGGATCAGAACCACGGGGAACAGGCTAATACACAGCCAATAGAATGGCCATAGTCCAAGTTCAAATTCTCACACTGGTCAGAAATGCATATTTCCTTGTATTTGTAGACCTTCACAGGCCTTATTACCAGGTCAAAATGGGCCTGTCCTTGAACAAGTAATTAATGTTAATGTGTTATGGGGAGATTAACTGAGTCAGAGGTTTACAAGCCCCTTAGGGGATGTCCTTGCATTTGATGGTGGAATTTCAGTGTGGAGCCCAGTGAGGGGAGAGTTCTGAGCAGACAAAAATTTCCAGTGCTCTCATCTCCAGAGTCTGAGACCCTATCCTCTGCCTGCAGACAGAGCTACCTCTGAATAAGAAAGGGTTCCCATCATAGTCTCATCCCATGAGCCACTAACACAAAAGCATCCCTGTACCCTTCAAAAAGAAGGCAGACAGGAGCCAGCAAAATAGCTCACCTGGTTAGTGTGTTTGCTTTGCCATGTGCATGACTTAGAGGGAAGCTGTGATGCGGTGGCATCTTTCCCTCACTCTATCTCTCTGTGTCTCTATCTCTATGACCCTCTCTCCATAGATATATAAAAATATGTATGTGAAAAAGTCAGCCTGGAATAGTGAAGTCCTAGGAGAAAAAAAGAGAAGGAGGAGAGGAGAGGAAAGGAGAGGAGAGGAGAGGAGAGGAGAGGAGAGGAGAGGAGAGGAGAGGAGGAGAAAGGAGAGGAGAGGAGAGGCATGATAACAAGGGGAGGGGGCAAGTCAGAACTGTTGAGATCCAAAGGCAGTGAAAGAGACCTGCTGGAAGAACACCCCAACCCTTCTCCTAATCTCAAAATGAGAAATAACATAAGAAGCTAAGGCCTCATTCTTGAGTAGCTTCCTTTGCTGCAGTCAAAGCCTGGCCAAGGTTAAAACCAAAGACATAAGCACCACTCAGTGGCCCTATAGAAATCACCAGAGCTGACAGAAAGGTTTATAACACTAGAGAGAGAGAGAGAAAGAGAATCTGAAACCATGTGCTCAGAGACAGGGATCTGACCTCAGACAAGGATCTGGGGCTAAACTCAGCCTAGGACTTCCAATTTCACTATGTAATCTAACTTGAACTGTTTCCCAAACAGGCTCTTCTGTCACAAAGATTCATTTGTTTATTCAGTGTATATGCTGATCCTGTTATCAGCTAGAATGAATGAATGTTATTTAGTAGACAAAACAATACCAAGAGTTGTTATATGGAAAACTGAGAAATGTTATGCATGTACAAACTATTGTATTTACTGTTGAATGTAAAACATTAATTCCTCCAATAAAGAAATTAAAAAAAAAAAATACCAAGAGGTATTTCACCCTATCATGAAACAGAGGAAGCATCTCAGTAAGAACATAAGCAGCTGGGAGCTATAATCAGGGGAGCTTATTACAGGAAGATGACAGAATACTGAAGGAAGAATCTAATTCAAGAAACCAAGCGGAGGAACACATCTCAGAAGGAAGTGTCCACTCAGATGAACATGCACAGGCATGAAATGTCTCTTCCCTTAAATTAGGACAATCAGGGTTGGGGACTGTTGGTATGTTTCATATTGGTTTGCTCCCCTTCCCCCTGACCTCTGAGAGAATTGGTTTGCCCCTTGCTAGTTTTGCACCCCGCTTTCTCCCCGCCCCCTATGCTAAGGACGTCCAGAATCCCAGCAGCAGCTGCGGAGGGAGAATGATGAGGGAAGTACATGGTGTGGTGATTGGCCCGTTTGTGAATAAAGATTAAACTGCAGCTTCTCAGCCCAGCCATGTGTCCTCGAGTCTCTGTTCACCGCTGCAAAGCTAGCCCAGCCAACTGGAGCCCCCAAAACTTAAACGACAGGGGAGATAGCATAGTGGTTATGCAAAAGACTCATACTTGAAGCTCCAAGGTGCCAGGTCCAGTCCCCGGCACCACCATAAGTCAGAGCTGAGCAGTACTTTGGTGTGTCTGTCTCCCTCTCTTCCTTTCTCTTTCTCTCCACATTGCTTTCTCATTAAAATAAAATATATTTTCTTAAATTAGGACAACAAACTCCCTCAGTCTCTTGAAAGTTTAGGCTGCCCAAATCTTCAACTTGGAACCACATTACCTCTCCTCATTGTTTTTAAGTCTCAAGGCTGCGGCCTATAGGAAGTAGGAGATGGATCCTGGAAAATCTGAGATGGGGCCTGGACTTGCTTTCATTCCCTGTGGCATAAAGAGGTGTATGTCACCTGGTGTGGCTACAGAGCAGGAACTGGGGAAGTGCCCTGCCGGGCATTAAGCCATCCCCCCCATCCTGCATTGCTGATACTGTGGCCTATTTACATAATCATTGTTTTGCCTGAAAGATCCCCACCCATCCCATTGATCTATCTTCCACCTCAAGACCCGCCTGCAGGGTAACATTAATCCTACCAGTTAAAACCTTCGCAACAGTTGCTAAGGAAGCTTCTACCTTCCAAGCGTGCTTTTGCCTTTCTCCACCCCTTTCCTAGCTATTTCCATTTCCGACTTGCCATTTCCAGTTTTATCCTATAAAAGCATTGGCTCTCTGATCAATAGATCCTTTTGCATTACCATGCTGCCACAAGTTCCTGAGTCATCTTTCTCCTGCGTCGCTGAGTGAGTAGCAGCCCAGGATGAGTCCGGTTGAGTTCTCTCCAACCCAGAGAGCACGTGCCCAGGGAAGAGTCACCCCCACGCTAGCCCGGCAGTGCCCAGACCCAGAAGCCTTCACCCTCTTTCATTTTCAACATGATGCAGACAGAGCATATTTAAGCCTGGAGACAGTGTTGAAAGTGACTACTTGCCATCCATTCTTATTCCCCGGCAGAACCAGGCAGTGAGTGGGGAGGCAATGTGGGGATACACTTGTTCTAAAACCCCACAGAAATGAAAGATGGCATGCTCTGCCTCTTCAGGTTTCATCTACATTGAAGGAAAGTGTCACCTGCTTACCTTCACTCATCAATAGGGACTCAAACAGTACAGTTCAATTAGTTACGGTCTATTGCTGCAGATGCAAGGATCCTGGGGAGGGGGGCGGATGGGATGAAGGAATGAATCAAGGAATGAAAGGTGGGGGGCAAGAGGGGCTCAGGGTCCTATGGAGGAGGAAGACAAGCTATCATGGAGAGATGTGAAATTGTACACTTATGACAAAAGTCTTGTAATCAATATTTTACCAATAAAGTAATCAATTAAAATAAAACATAAACTGTTAGCTCCCCTCAATACCTGAAGCTGGAACCCTAGGTGATATACCTCAGGCCATTCTCAAGAAAGGAACTAGCTTCTCAAGTTTCAATTCCAAGAGAAATATGCCATTCCTGCCATGAACTCAGCCATGAGTCAAATGCCTAATGCAATGCAATGCCAAAGGCAGAGTGAAATTTCAAAGGGAAGGATGTCACTTGTATCATGGTCAGGAAAAGTGTCGAAAAAGAAAAAAAAAGAATTACTGAAAGAAAATCAAAGACACCCCACCACCTAAATTCATCTTGGAGAAAAAGGAAATGAACTAAAGTGACCTCTTGAGGGGTACCAAATGTGTTCAAATGGGGCTTTGAAAAGAAAGCATTAGGAAAGGGAGTGTGTGTTTATTAGTTCATTCCAAATCTAATCTTTGTAAAAAGATAACCAACACATTCCAGGCTCCTAGTAACTATCGTGCCTCCCGAGCAAAAGAGGTAATGAATGTGAAATAGCTCGAAACCCTTAAATACCAAGTTATATAATTACCAGATGCTAATGTTATTACGGTTTTTCAGATCATGTTTGTCCAAGGTCAAGGGCTGGAGAAACAGTGGAATCTTTCTGCTCCATGACCTTGAAATCATGGCCTCTGAGCCTCGGTTTCCATAGCTGTAAAATGGAAGCAGTGAAAGTTTGCAGTGGACCTTAAATAAAGCTTTCTATGGGAAAACCTGGAACCCAAGTTGGGAACTTACTATCACTGTGCTTCTTCCCATGAAGAGCCTGTCTCCAGATCCATTCAGAGCAGAACAGATCGCTTTGCAAAAACAGATTCGACCCTGTGGCTACAATTTCAGATTCTTGCCACAGCAGTACCTTCAAAAAAAAAAAATGCATGTTTTTAAAGACCTAAGTGAGAGGATAAGAATGAATCAGCTAGTAAAGAAAGATCCAACTAAACCCTGGAACATCCTCATATGTTCAAGCACCATTTTCTGTACAATGAAATACTACAGATTTTTAAAGGAGGGTCATGACAGAACAGTCTCCATCCCATACTGACTTAAAAACCTGTCAAAGAAAGATGCAGCATCTAATATTCAGAAAGTCACATTTTAGGGACCAAGTGGCGGCACACCCAGTTGAGTGCACTTGTAAACGTATGAAAGGGCTCACCTGTGGCAGGTGGAGAGGGGAGCTTCAAAGCAGGGAAACAGGTCTGTAGGTGTCTGTCTTCATTTCTCTCTCCCCCTCTCTGTCTCTCTCTCCCCGCTGAACTCCTCTCTGTATCCTATCTAATAAAGTAGGGGAAAAAAAGTCACATTTTGCCTAAACTCTAAGTTACCAAGGATAAGAGCTTCTTTCTAAAGACAGAAAGCTTAGGGAAAATGCAAAACAAACAAACAAAACAAACAAACAAACAAATTTTAAAAAGCACCACACCTTTCTCAGGGGGAAAAGAAAAAGAAAGAAAAGAAAAACTCTACCTGCTCTTTTTATACCTGTCTGTAATTTTCCGGCTTGTGCAACACCAAAATACTATTTAAAAAAAAATTCAAACCAGATTTCACAAATTAACTTGTGTGGCTTATATAGAAAGGTAAACCTGGCTTCTGGTTTTAATTTTTGCCACTCTAAAATGTGAGCAATGGGAGAGGTCAAGTTTTGTCCCTTCACTTTTTTTTCTGACTCTTTGGTTTGCTCAAATTAAAAGTCTACTTAATACTTTCAGAATTCACTCTTGCCCTGAAGCAATAGACAAGTATGTGCTGCTCTGTTCTAAATATGGGAACAGAGAGTACAAATAGAAGACTAAAGATTGGCTTTGAAGCTGAAGTTGCCAATGCAGAGCCTCTTCCAAACACTGCCAGCAGACAGCAGGGCCGAGTGGGGCAAGGGCTCCCTGCTTTTAACCACTAACATATTAACTCTGGGCAGTGCCTGCTTTTAGACTGAAGGTCAAGAGTCTGATTCTGACCTTAGAACTAATGGGAATCTCCCCTCCCTGGGAATCCTGGAGGTGACTGAATGAATGCTGTGATATTACTAAAAATTCATAATGATGATAATGTCCCAAGTTTCTTGTTTTAGTGTTTTTCATTCAATTCCCCTCCCCACCCCCTACCCCCCAAAAAGTTCTTTTAATCACTTCACAAGGGGCCAGGCAGTGGCGTATCCAGTTCAGCACAGATGTTACCAAGTGTAAGGAACCGGGTTCCAAGTCCCTGGTCCCCAACTACAGGGAGGAAGTGTCACAAGCAGTAAAGCAATGCTAGAGGTACCCCCCATCCTTCTAACTCCCCTTCCCCTCTCAATTTCTCTTTGTCCTGTCAAATAAAAAATAAAAATTTTCAAACAATCACCTCACAGACCAATTGCTTCCTCCACTGCTGACCTGGGAATTGACTCAGGCACAGGATACAGCCTTGTTGTTAAGAACACAGCCCCACTAAGCTTGTTTAAGCATGACCTGAGGAAAGATACCCACTGAAAATTAAAGCGTACGTTTGGGGTAGGCAGGTTATAATTACCCACTTGAAATCCAACCAAGAAATGAAGACTAATACCTTCCCTTTGTGCAAAGCACCCAGGCAACTTTCCTGACCATAAACAGACTTCAGATTCTCCTCTCCTCTAACTTGGGCTCTCGGGCTCGGATCTGTCGACATCTGAAGCAAGATCACTTTCTGTGGTGGGATGCAGGGCAGACTGTCTTATGCATTCTAGATGCCACTACCCACTAGATGCCTGTAAGTAGTAAGCGCACACACACACACACACACACACACACACACACACACAGTCATAACAACTGAAAATGCCCCAGTCAGCCCAACATCTTCTGAGGTCAGAATGGTGCTCAACTGAGAACCTCTACTTTAAGAAAACAGAAGTTTTATAAGGCAGGTTAGAAGCTACTGGAATGCCAGGAATGTTCATTCTTCTGGGTTGCTTGAAGGATTCCTCATGAAAGAGGGATACTTACTTGCCTAGAATTTTTCAGAGTTGGGGCTGGGTGGTGACGCAGCTAGTAGCATGCACATGTGGCAATGCACAAGGACCTGGCCCAAGTACCCTGTACTCACGTGCATCTGTAGGGGAAGCTTCACAAGCAGTGAAGCAGTGCTGCAGGTGTCTCTCTCCCTCCTTCCCTCCCCTCAATTTCTCTCTTTGGACAAAATAAATAAATGAAAATAAAATAATCAGAGGAATTTCTATCATTTCAGAATTTCTCTTCTTCCTTTCAGTCTTCCCTCCCCTCTCAATTTCTCTATCCTATAAAATAAATTTTTAAAAAACTATGATAGAAGCATTGCATTAACATTATACAAGTTTTAGATGTGCATCACTGATGAAAGTTTCAATTTCAAACAAAGTTTAGAATTACATAAAAGATACAAAAACAATACAAAGTGTCTCTGTATATCCTTTGCTATGGTCTGAATGTCTATTCCCCTCCAAATGCAGATGCTGAGGTCCTCGAGCCCAGTGTGATGGTGTTAGGAGCTAAGATCTTAGGAGGTGATAGTTAACAGCTCTTTACCCAGACTTCCCTTGAGCTCGCACATTGTATGCCTGCAACTGTCAAAGCAGGAACTTAACACTGGAGCAGTGCTATTAAGCAGACTAAAAACCACTAGTCTTACACCAATATCCCTTCTCTGTTCCAAGAACCTATCCCAAATCTCACATGGCATTTAGATGGCATTTCCCCTTAGTTTCCTGATTCTTTAACAGTTCTGTAAATCTTTCTTAACTTTCTAGTGACCACGACAGTTTTGAGGAATTTTGATCAACTGTTTTGTCAAATGTCCCTCTGCTTCTGACATTTTCACAGTTACACTGAGATCAGACACTGCTGTCAAAAACACTACAGAGGGGCTAATTGGTGGCACACCTGGGATAGTGTATATGTTACCATATGCTAAGATTCACCCAGGTTCAAGTCCCTAGTTCCCACTTGCAAGAAGGGAGGAAGTTTCACAAGCAGTGAAGCAGTGTTAACAAGTATCTCTTTTTTCTCTTTCCTTCTCTCCCTCCCCTTTTACATCTCAGTTTCTATCTCTAAACAAATATTTAATAATAATGAATAAAAAATTTTTTGAAGAACACCATAGAAATAGCAGAATCCCTGTCTCCCCTAAATAGCTAACTTGAGAAGTTTCATGAGCCAATTTTTGCCACATAGAAGATGCTGACATTTTCTGTTATTATTTTAAATGCTGGTTTCACAACCAAATTGCTTCACAGCCCTTTAATGGGTTAGAAAACACTGCCCTGGGCCAGCTGATGTCTGAGGCTTCTCCTTCCTTCCAAAGGTTGTCTCCTGAACTCCTTCAGTTCTCTGCCTCAGAGGCACTGTGCTCACTGGACTTGCTTTTGACCAGCTCTCCCCTATATACCTTTGGGCTTTCTGGCCTCCTCAAACCTTCTGCCTTCCTCAGTGAGCTGGCCCTTATCTTTCATTTTTCCATCCGCTCCCACACAGGTGATTTCACTATATGCTGCCTCTAGGAATTGCTCTGTGAATGCTCTGCTGCACAGAACCAGAACACGATCACAAGGGTACCTTCTCCCTCACACACCGGATCCCCTTCCCCATGCCTGTGGGCTGAACAGCTTTATTCACCATCCCACGTTTTTCAGATACTAAAGAGAGGAGAGAGAGAGAGAGAGAGAGAGAGAGAGAGAGAGAGAGAGAGATCACAGCATCAAAGCTTCCTCCAGTGCAACAAGGGGAGGAGCTGGGGGTGGGTAGTGAGGTTCAAACCTAGTTCAAGCATGACAAAGCAGATGCACTGTCCAAGTCAGTTATCTTTCCGGCCTTGGCCCCTTATTATTTATAGGCATGAAGCCCCGCTTTCAGTGCCCAGAGCCAGTGGGCTCCACTGGTCTCCTTTTCCTTCTCCTGGGGTGCTCAAGCTTTAGAGAACATCAGACAGCCTGAAATGCTGGTTACAGCCTGGCTGCCAGCGCTCACCCCAGACTGATTCAGTCAGCGTAGGGTGGGGCCCTACAAGTTCCCAGGTAAGCCTGCATCTGTGGGAGAGCCACTGCTGCACCAGTCCCACAGACCGACTCCAGACTGGCCTGTAGAGCACCCTTCACGGTCCCCTGAGCACAGTGCTGGCGCTGCTCCACTCCCCGCCAACTGAGCCAGCAGCTTCTCATCATGAGCCACTGTGTCCCCTGAACAGAATGCCCTCTCCATCCCTTCGCCTTCCAAGAACTGGGGAGACTTTATTCTGAAGAGAATCCACTGCAGACCAGCTGCCCCTCAGAGGACTTGTCACTCCTCCAGCTTTCGGGGAAGCTCTTCCCTCTACCACCTGGTCATGAGTGTGATTGCAGCTCCAGGGTTAGCCCTGCCTCTCCAACCCATCCCTTGCCAGGCACCCCAGGTCCACAGGAAGGGGTTCTGACTCCCTTCTCACTGCGTTGTGGTGGCTTCTTTCACTGTGACCTCTCAGGCACCCAGTTTCCAGCCTGCACAGCGTCCAGAACACACAGGCTCCCTCCCCTCAGCACAACCTGCACTGCGCTTGCCATTGGGGAGGGGTACCGAGGGCCTGGGGGGAGGGGTACCGAAGGGGCCAGAGATGAAGTCTGATCTGGCACCTCACCCTCCAAGGACTTGCTGCACAGGAGGTGTGAAAAGGCCTGGTTACTAACCATCCAGAAGGGACCAATGAGATGGAGGGGCATTTGGGCTCCCCTCTACCATAAACTTATGTCTGCTTTCAAGTCTCCCCCAAGAGATCTCTATCCAAAAAACGAGATCAGGTTGTGTCCTGGGGAGTCCAGCCAAGAACTGGCTTGCAAACAAGCCTGCCCAGGCCTGGTCCCCAGGACTCTCGGGCTCTGGGGACCTGCACTGCCGCCTTCCGCCGGCAGGGGTCTCTCTCCCGGCCTTGGAGCCTATTATTGTGAATTCGCCAAATGGAGGCGCAGGGAGGAGGGGAAGGAGCGGTTTCCCGGCCTCAGCCTGGAAACCCCGGGAGGCCGAGAGGATGGGCGGAGTGAGCCGGCCCTGGGGGCGGGCCTTGCAGTCCAGGCCTCCCCGCCTGCTTCTCTGGCTTCTGGAGCTCGCCAATCTCTCTGAAACCGAAGGCCATCGATCAGCGCAGGCCCTGGCCCTTGGGGAGCGGCTCTCCGGCTCCCGGCTGCCTTCTCCTCACCACCCCAGAAAGTGCTGAGCCAGGGGCGCCTGCTGCCCTCGCATGTTTTCCTAACATGTCTTATTTTGAAAGAGACCCACTTATTGGGCAAGCACAACAGCCGGTTGGGACAAGTCTGGCCAGCTGTTATCATTTATGCTTTCGTTTAACGAGTACTTATCATCTGCAGGGTGCTGGACCAACAGCGGGCTGGGACACTCCGTGGGAAGCAAGGACTCAGGCAACACGGTCCTCACTGCCCAGACCATGGAAGGCATGGGCTTGCTGGGGACAAGATGCACCTCTGATACCTATTACTGGAATATCCAAGACCGTGGAGGAAGCAATGTACTCCAGACTCACAAGAGAGTTGATGCAGGGAAAGGGGAGACAGCATAGTGGTTATGCAAAAAGATCTTCATGCCTGAGGCTCTGAAGTCCCAGGTTCAATCCTCTGCACCACCATCATAGGGCAGAACTGAGCAGTGTTCTGGTCAGTCTCTCTCACTTTTACTGGGTCTTTCACTCTGTATCTCTCTCTCTTTCTCTCTCTCTCTCTCTCTCTTTCTCTCATTAAAGTAAATAAACAAAAAAATTTTTTTTTTTTTAAACAGAGACTGTAGTGCAAGCTTGTAGCCCTCTGGACCATGTCACTTTATTCAATAGTAAGAATCCTTTCCTGAGGTCAGGGACCCAATAGGATAAGATGCTTCCTTTAGGGAATATGGTCAGTTATTTATCTTAATCCCACTGATTTACTCTATACACACAAGATGAACCAGCAGACAGAGAGACAAAGAAACAGACCCTGCCAGCAGCACAGGGGTTGGGCCCAACGGTCAGCCTAAAAGATGTAGAGTCCTTTAAGAAAGTCACCACTTGGTACCAATGCCCAAGGAAGCATAAGGTATCCTATATCCTTTTCTTTCCTTATTTTTTTAATTTTTATTTATTTATTATTGGGTAGAGACAGAGAGAAATTGAGAGAGGAGGGGAGAGTGAGAGGAAGAGACAGAGACACCTGCAGCTCTGCTTCACCACTCATGAAACTTTCCCTCTGCAGGTGGGGACCAGGGGCTTGAACCTGGGTCCTATTGTGTGTGCACTTAACCATGTGTGCCACCACCTGGCCCCGGGCATCCTATATCCTGGAAGAAGTCATAGAAGCCCCTCCAATTTCTGATCTCCTCTTCTCTGGCTTCACTGCTTATATTTCTCTACACATCTTGGGAAATTCCTAGGAACTATTAATAATAGTGTTACACATCCAGATAAGTGTATTTCCTCTGTATGAAACTGTTCTAGAGTCAGGTTTGTGTTGGGAAAGAGAAGAGATTCCATTTTTGTGTCTGTCCTGATGTAGCTCAGTTTTTATGGGCTAAGGTTATGAATGGGCTTTTTTGTTTGCTTTCTGAATTCAGCTTTTTTTTTTTAATTCAGAATTCCAGGAAAGAACTTCTTTTCTACTTATTAGGTTAGGCTGTGAGGGTTTCAGCCTCCAGTGTTTATAGGCAGCAAAACTCTCATCACAGAGCCAGAAAAACACTCACTGATTCCCATGACACACTTCCGGACTGGACCTCAGCTCTTGGTTTGTGGCTGAGTGACTGTGAGCCTGGGACATGAGCTGCAAGGTGCCTCTACACTGACATTCTGTGCCTTTCCCCCTGAGTGAGAAACACAGAGTCTTCTGCAGGCATTGTAATGCTTTGCTTATTTGTTTTCATTTATAAAGACTCTTCAGGGCTGTCTGGGCTCCCTATTAAAGTGAACATTCAGTGCTATTTTCCAAAAAGAAAACAGTTGCCACCTTGAGAAAGCATACCAGAGTTTTGTTTACACTTTTGTCTGTCTTTCCATACTAGGATAGCTCCCTTCTGACAACTTAAATGCCCCAGTAGTTACAATGGAATAATTCATTCCCTTTTTTAAAATTTAATTATTTTTTGGACAGAGACACAGAGAAATCAATAAGGGAAGGGGAGGGAGAGAGAGAGAGAGAGGGAGAGGGAAGAGAAGGGAAGACACCTGCAGCACTGCTTCACCGTTTGTGAAGTTTCCCCTTGCAGAAAGGGACTGGGAGCCTGAACCCAGGTCCTCACACATTGTTGCATGTATGTTCAGCTAGGTTCACCACAACCTGGCCCCAATTCATTCCTTGTTTCAGTTGTTGAGTGCTAAACTTACTCTACTCAGGGCTGATGCCGTGCCTTAACTAAAAAGATGCTCAGAAGCAGCCAGCACTTATGATTATGTATAAGGATGGCAAGCACATTGGACATGTGGGTATGAAAAACTAGAGATGTTTAATCATTCTTAGGACATTCTCCGGAAATGACACAGATTTCCCTGAAACCAAAGTCTCTCTCTTTCTTTTAATCTCACATATACCAAACTGTGTTTCAGAAAATGGGCATCGTGTCTATAAATCGAATCCCATTATCACATCGAAAACACTGAAAATGTGTTCACATAGAAACACTATTTTTGTAGACCCAACTCAAAAATGGTTTAACAAGAAATAGGTGGGCTAGCCTGGGATAATCTCATAAAATTTTGGAATGAAAAAAAAAGTGTTACATATTAAAGAATTCACATTCTCTTTCTCTAAGAGAGAGAGGGGGGTTGTATAAAGTCACTGAAGAGTGACTTTCTCACATGTGAGGAAATGCTTCATGACAGGGAGGCTCTGAGCCGCCCACCGTTTCCAACTCTTAGAAATATTTCTTCACAAAGAGCTTGAGTTTCCCAAAGCTCCCTCCCTCAAGCACCCACTCATCCTTCTAGCCTGGCCATGTAGCTGACAGAGCCTCTTTTATAAGTAGGTCCTCCTCCACCGTTGGATGTAGCTCTCAGAGGCTTTCATGTATAGGTTTACAGTGAGGCCTCTGTTTATTCACTGAGTCCATCAAAAACTGCTCGTTGAGGGGCTGGGAGTCAGCTTACCCCGCTGTGCATCAATCCTGGTCTCCAGTCTGGGCACCACATGAGAGCACCATGGATGACAACAGGGGAGCCCCATGGATGGTGGAGCAGTGCTGGAGTGTTTGCTTGTGTTTTCTTTTGTTTAGTTTTGTTTTGTTTTTTTAGATAGATACAGAGAGAGAGGCCATAGCACCAAAGCACCCTTCAATGCACTGAGGGTGTGCACTCAAACTTTTCAAGTGAGCTATTTTGCCAACACTCTCCTCTTTCTTTGAAATAAAGAAGAGAAATTGAGGGAGTTGGGCAGTAGCGCAGCGGGTTAAGCGCCTGTGGCGCAAAGTGCAAGGACTGGCGGAAGGATCCTGGTTCGAGCCCCTAACTCCCCACCTGCAGGGGAGTCGCTTCACAAGCGGTAAAGCAGGTCTGCTGGTGTCTATCTTTCTCTTCCCCTCTCTGTCTTCCTCTCCTCTCTCCATTTCTCTCTGTCCTATCCAACAACAACAACAGTAACAACAATAACTACAACAATAAAACAACAAGGACAACAAAAGGGAATATATAAATAAATGAATAAATATTTTTTTAAAAGAACAGGAATTGGGCCTAGGTGGCTTCCCAGTGGTATCACACATGTGTAAGTCCCAAGGTTCATTTAAAAAAAAAAAAATGCTATTGAGTACCTAGGGCATAAGTATCAAGAGAAAGGAGTGGTAGAGGGATCCCAATTAAGCTTCAACTAGCTTGGGGTTTGTATTCTATTGAGGAACACAGAAAAGAAACAGTTTAACAAGCGACATTTTAAATACAATGTCAAGTGATGATAAATGCACTGAAGGGAAATCAAGGTAAAAGGTTGACGAATGAAGAATGCTTCTTTGAGGGAGGGAAGGTTCTAGTAGTGGCTGATACTTACTCAAAGACCTGGCTGGATGAGGGGAGATGCCTTGTGACCATATGGCAGGAAGACCAAAGTAAGTCAATGTGGCTGTGACCAAGACATAAAGAGAGCCAGGAATCATGTTGCCTTGGTGAGGCCACATTCCACAGGATTAGAACAGAGATATGACATAACTTCTAAACCCTTTCCATCTTTGGGTTGGAAAGAGCTCACTAGGTTCAAACCCCAATACTACATGGGAAGTGTTGTTTTCAACAGGCTATGTTGTTTTCACTGGGCTGGCTTCACAGGCGGGTAACAGACGACCAGGGACTCATGGTTGAGCTGTAGGCAGTATCTCTTTATTCATGCAGGACGCAACACAATCTAAGCCGAGCTAGATTAAACTCAAGTACCCTAATGTTGTTTTTGCCGGGTTATGTTGTTTTCACCGGGCTAGCTTCACGGGCGGGTAACAGACGACCAGGGACTCATGGCTGGGTTGTACGCAGTATCTCTTTATTCATGCAGGACGCAGCACAATCTAAGACGAGCTAAGCTAAACTCAAGGTACAGTACTGTAAAACTCACAATTCTGTCTTTATATATACTTGCCAAGTAAGGTGGAAACAGGATGTGACATAGAGAGGGTGGAGAGAAAAGTGACTGGTGAAAATCAGAGTGTGACAAAGAGGGGGCAGATTAGGCGAGAATCCTATCACTGAACCACAAATGCCCTGGAGGGAGGGTAGAACTTGTTAACAGTGGTTATGTAAATAGAATGAAGTGGTTATGTAAATAGAATAGTGTTAAGCAGGGGGGGATTTAAACCAAATGAAACAGAAGGGATCGCATGCATACCAACAGGGAAGTGCTATGGCATCAGAGGAAGCTCCCTTTCTCTGTTTCACCCTCTCTTTATCTGAATGAAAAAGTGGCCCAGGGCAAACCAGTGGCACACCTAGTAGGGCACATATGTTACCATATGCAATTACGCAGGTTCAGGTCCCTGGTCTCCACCTACAGTGATGAAACTTCATGAGTGGTGAAGCAGTGCTGCAGGTGTCTCTCTTCCTCTCTTCCTTTCTATCTCTCCCTTCTCTCTCAATTTTTCTCTATCTCTGTGAACAAAAGAAAGAGGGTAAAATGACCATCAGGAGTGGTGGAGTCCTTGTGCAAGCACTGAGCTCCAACCATAACCCTTGTGGCAATAAATAAATAAACAGAAGAGAGAAAAGAAGAAAGAAGGAAGAACGAAAGAAAGAGAGTAAAAGAAAGAAAGAAAGAAAGAAAAGAAAGAGAGAGAGAAAGAAAGAAAGAAAGAAAGAAAGAAAGAAAGGGAGGGAGGGAGTTGAACAGTAGCGCAGCGGGTTAAGCGCAGATGGTGCAAAGCACAAGGACCAGCAGAAGGATCCCCATTCCAGCCCCGGCTCGCCACCCACAGGGGAGTCGCTTCACAAGAAGTGAAGCAGGTCTGCAGGTGTCTGTCTTTCTCTCCCCCTCTGTCTTCCCCTCCTCTCTCCATTTCTCTCTGTCCTATCCAACAATGACAATAATAATAACTACAACCAAAAAGGGGGGGGCAACAAAAGGGAATAAATAAATATTTTTTAAAAAAGGAAAGAAAGAGAGAAGAGAGAGAGGAAGGAAGGAAGGAAAAAAAGGAAGGAATGAAGGAAGGAAGGAAGGAAGGAAGGAGAGCAGCCCACAGTAGTAAGATTGTGCATGTCTGAGGCCCCAGCTAGAGCCCCAAACCAAAACAAACTCTTTCATTTTAGTTACTATCTTCTCTACATACGCAAACTGCGCAGACTCTCTGTGAAAAGTAGTGACCCAGAAGAGCCTCCTAGATCCCACAGGTCTAACTGGGAGGGCAGAACAGGACCACTCCCTCCTTTATTCTGTACACAGCATGTCTCGTAATACAATCTGAGACCTCTCTTATTGCATTTCCAGAAGTTATTTATTGAGTTTGCTAGCCTTCTCTTGTATATTGCACTTTCTCCACCACCACCCTGGCTCCGGGCCTGAGAGCCTCAAGCATGAGCACTTTCACCACTTGCAGGGCATTGCTTCACACAGAGAGAGCAGGAGAAAACTTCTCCTGGTACCATGGCACCTCTTGTTGTGTAAGGACTCAAACCTGGACTACACACATGGCAAGGAAAACATCCTACCTGGTGAGCTATCTCTCTGGTCCCATATATCATACCAGTAAACCAAACTCCCCACCCGAGTTTTCACCCTCACACTCTGTCCCCTCATCTAGAATCTGTTGATACCCCAGAGCTTCAAGAGCCATCTTGGGGACACAGTGCTAGCTTACTCGTGGCAGGGTCGAAAATACATTTCTTTTCTTTCTTTCTTTCTTTCTTTCTTCCTTTGTTTCTTTTTTAATTTTACTTCTTTTTATATGATAGAACAAAGATAAACTGAGAAGGGAGGAGGAGAGACAAAGAAAAAGAGACAGAGGGAAATTTGTAAAGTTTCCCCCCTGCAGGTAGGAGCTGGGGGCTTGAACCCTGGTCCTTGTGCATGGTGATGTGTGTACTCAACCAGATGTGCCAACACCCGGCCCCCTAAGATGCATTTCTGTATTTGCCTCATTCTGCTTCCATTTAATGCACCATGCTGCAAACATCCTGAACTCGCTGGGGCAGCGGCTTTGATTTTGTGAAGAGAGAGGCATGGCAGGAGGTGGGAGATCTCGACGTTGGGGGAGCTCTTAGGGGGTCCAGTGGTAGGATACCTTTCCATTACATTCTGTTTTATTGCGTTTGGCACATTGCTCCAGACTTTGAAAACATGTTTGGATTTTTGTTCTAGCATCTTAATTCATCAGCTCTTCCTTTCATTCTTGTCATCACAGGTTTCTTCAGGATATCACTGGCAACAACACTGTATGAAAGCTAAAGATAAGCGTCTGTGACAAGGCACAAAAGGCTGCCATTACAGTTAAAAATGGACCCACTGCCAAGACATTTTGGAAGTGACCATCCACCCAGTTGCAAATCAATCTCATTTATCCTAATCTACCCTCTATGTCTCCACTAATCACCAAGGACACTAAAAAGGATTCTTCCTTGCCCGTACACACACTGCCTTAGCTTTCCAGTCCAATCATGCCACCAAAGAAAGAAAATTCCACCTGCACCTCTCTGACTCTGCACTTGTCCTTCTGGCTTGGGGCGCACCTGACATCAACCTCCAGCCACACCAAGAAGCTGGTTTCCTGTGCTTCACTCTAACTGCTGGTTTAGGGTTGCTTCGATTTTGTTCTGTCTCCCTAGCTATAACTGAAAGGTCGTGTGCTAGCTGCAATATTTGGAATCATGTTTTAGGTATGCTATGAACTGCCCCACCAGTCACTGAAATTACTGATCACTTCCTCTGAAAGTCAAGCATTTCCAAAAGGAGAACCATTTGCTCACACCAGTGCACATGTTTTTGTCTGCCTAGCCTGAATTTTCGGAACAAGTTCTCATGCCTTTAAACACATAATAATAGACTGGGACTGCTGTAACTTAAGTCACCAGTCAAACCCTGGGCTCATTGCAACAGCTGAGTGGGTAGGGTGCCTGCCATGCCACGTATGCAATCCAGGTATGGCCCAGGCCCCTGCTACACACTACAGCACCTGCAGCTTGAGGGGGAGCCTCAGTGCTGTGGTGTCTCTTGCCTCTATCTGTCTGTGTCTCTCCCTCTTCCTGTGTAATGAAGCCCTAGTGACAACAACAACAACAAAAGGCTGCAGTTCCTGCAACATCACAACATAAAGGAAACCAAAAATCAGGAAATCTGATAATCCTGAGATATGAGGTTCTCCTGCCAGGAAGTTTTTTAACCTCAAATCTTCAGAGTCAGTAAGATAAACAGTAGTATTTTTTTTTAATTGACAGTTTACATGAAGACAAACAAAATCAGTTGCCATAGGCTTTTACACTTACCCAGAGTTATTTTCAAGTGAGTACCCTTATTCCTTTGCAAATTAGATTGCAATCTCTCCAAAGGCAGGTGTCCTGTCTGCCTGGCCCTCCACTCTCTTCAGATGCAGCCACAATACCTGCAGTAAACAGAACAGGTGCTCAACAAACATTTCTTGAACCGATAAAGCAAGAAATAACTGAACATGTTTACACACAGTATAAAATTCATACTTCATCTATTCTTACAACAATTTGAACTCTGGTTGGTACCCAAGAGAGGTGACCAGTGCCTTTGAGGAAGGAGTTTTGGGGGACAAAAACAACTGCTGGAGCTGTATGAATAATAGTAGCAATAATTAACATTGTTGTCTTGGACTCCACTTAAAAATTGTTGAGAACCCCAGTGAGTTTTTGCTCATATGAGATAGTTCCATCAACATTTGTCACATAAAAAGTTTAACATGGGAAAAAAGGTATCATAATGGTTATGCAAAGAGACTTACATGCCTGAGGCTCCAAAGTCCCAGGTTCAATCCCTCACACCACCATAAACCAGATCTGAAAGTGCTCTGGTGGTTAAAAAAATAAATAAATAAAATTGTGGGAATTGGGTGGCAGCACAGCAGGTTAAGCACGGCTGGTGCAAAGCACAAGGACCGGTATAAGAATCCCAGTTCTAGCCCCCGGCTCCCCACCTGCAGGGGAGTCCCTTCACAGGCAGTGAAGCAGGTCTGCAGGTGTCTGTCTTTCTCTCCCCCTCTCTGTCTTTCCCTCCTCTCTCCATTTCTCTCTTTCCTATCCAACAATGACAATAATAACAACAATGATAATAACTATAACAATAAAACAACAAGGGCAACAAAAGGAAATATATATATATATATCCTTTCTTTTAAAAAAAAGGAAGAAAGAAAAGGCCTAGGGAGACAGCATAATGGTTTTGCAAAAGACTTTCATGCCTGGAGGTCTGAGATCCCAGGTTCAATTCTAAGCACCACCATAAGCCAGAGCTGTATAGTGCTCTGGTGTGTGTGTGTGTGTGTGTGTGTGTGTGTGTGTGTGCATGTATGTGTGTGTGTGCGTTTGCGTGTACGTGCATTGCTCATTAAAATAAATATTTTAATTGGCTGAAGGGGGGCCAGGCAGTGGTGTAACCCACTGAGCACACACATAACCATACATGAAGATCTGGGTTCAAGACCCCAGTTTCCTATCTGTGGGGGGGGGTGTGTGGAAAGCTTCACAAAATAGTGAAGCAGTGCTACAAGTATCTGTTTCTCTCTATCTCTTTCTCTTTCTCTCTCCCCTTTCTATCAGAAAGAGGGGGGAGGAGAGGACAGAAGAGGGGAGGGGAGGGGAAAGGGAGACAGGAGAGAAGAGGAGAAATGACCACCAGGAGTAGTGGATTCATCTTACACAAAATTCACACACACACACACACACACACACACACACACACACACACACACACTTTTTTTTTTTTTTTTTGTAAGAGCACCATGTGCATGCTCAGGTCAGAAAGGAAACTGGATAGAGACTTTTTCCTTATGAAATTTTGTCTTCCTATTCAGGGCAAAGAGACCTCCCTAGTGGATTTACTCTCTGTTTCAATGTGTACCCACTCTCTCGCTAATCCCTGGAAAAGAGATCTCCTTTACTTTGACTGCTGTAGAACAATTTTGACTGGCTCTCTGTGGCAGATCGAGGAATCTCTGCCAGTGAACTGAACAAATCCTGAGTTTTATTGCCAGAGAAGAGAGCAATAGCTGTTGCTTAGACAAGACTCCAAGTCAGACCCATGTTCCAATGGATCCAAAAGTCGCTGAATACAGACTGACAGTGTTTGTATGTGTGAGGAGGGGGGCTGGGAAAACTAACATGCAATGTGCTAAAAGCCATGGGCTTTCAATAAGTTATGCTGGAAGAGCGTCCCCGGCTAGGCTTTTGCTATATTATCTAATTTTCAGTCCCGCTGAGTCTTCCTCAGGCTAGTTCCTTCTCTAAAGACAAAGGAATCTTGGGTGGTCTTTTGCTCCCTTTTGCACTCTCTTTGCTGTCAAAACTTCACATGGCCAAGGGGGAAGAGCTTGCATCTGTCAGGTTCTTACTGTATGCCAGGCATGTGCCGAGAACTTCCTAGTCTTTATACCATTTAATCTTCCTTCAAGCTCTTTGAAGTAGGTGCTCTATCATCATTCCTTATGTTATTGAGAAGTAGCTGTAAGCTGACCTCCCTGGCTTTGGCCACATATACTCAGCAACCCGGGACTGCTCAAACTCCCTTGTTAGGATATAGCAGCCCACCATTCTGTTCTTCCATTTCAAGTAAGTTCAATCCCCATGTCTCTATAGTATTTCTCAACGTACTAGGGAAGGCTACCACATAACTGTAAACTGGCCAGAGTCACACAACTGACTTGTAAGGGACAAGGCCACATTTTGATTCCAGAGTCTGAGCTATGTAGAAATGCCCTTAGCTAGCCAATTTCTTCAGATCTAAGGAGGGTAAAGTGGAAATTGAGAAGCTGATCTAAATATCGAACTGATTCCTAGAGGTGGTATAAGTATATTTAACTAGGGCTTTCTGAAGATATGAGGCTCAATTCAATGCTAAAGAAGAGACTTGAAATTCTGAAATATGCTTCTGGGGCAAGCATCTGGGGGCAAGCAGGTTCTGTGAATTCCCCATTAAGGGCCACATCTGCTCTAAGAAATGTTGCTAATAGATTGATCTTTCCTAACTATCTTCCTCTGAAGTCCTTGACTTAAGAGTAACTCCGGAAAGACCTAGAATTGCCAAAACAATATTGAGAAAAAAGAACAGAACCAGAGGCATCACACTCCCAGATCTCAAATTGTATTATCGGACCATTGTCATCAAAACTGCTTGGTACTGGAAAATGAATAGACATACTGACCAGTGGAATAGAATTGAGAGCCCAGAAGTAAACCCCCACACCTATGGACATCTAATCTTTGACAAAGGTACCCAGACTATTCAATGGGGAAAGCAGAGTCTCTTCAGCAAATGGTGTTGGAAAAAATGGGTTAAAACATGCAGAAGAATGAAACTGAATCATTATATTTCAACAAATACAAAAGTAAATTCCAAGTGGATCAAGGACTTGGATGTTACACCACAAACTATCAGATACTTAGAGGAAAATATTGGCAAAACTCTTTCCGCATAAATTTTAAAGACCTCTTCAATGAAACAAATCCAATTACAGAAGACTAAGGCAAGCATAAACCTATGGGACTACATCAAATTAAAAAGCTTCTGCACAGCTAAAGAAACTACTACCCAAACCAAGAGAGAAGATCTTAACATGCCATACATCACAGAGAAGATCTTAACATGCCATACATCAGACAAGAGGCTAATAACAAGAATATATAAAGAACTTGCAAATCTCAACAACAAGAAAACAAACAACCCCATCCAAAAATGGGGGGAGGACATGGACAGAATATTCACCACAGAAGAGATCCAAAAGGCCGAGAAACACATGAAAAAATGCTCCAAGTCTCTGATTGTCAGAGAAATGCAAATAAAGACAACAGTGAGATACCACTTCACTCCTGTGAGAATATCACACATCAGAAAAGGTAACAGCAGCAAATGCTGGAAAGGGTGTGGGGTCAAAGGAACCCTCCTACATTGCTGGTGGGAATGTAAATTGGTCCAACCTCTGTGAAGAACAGTCTGGATAACTCTCAGAAGGCTAGAAATGGACCTACCCTATGATCCTGCAATTCCTCTCCTGGGGATATATCCTAAGGAACCCAACACATCCATCCAAAAAGATCTGTGTACATGTATGTTCTTGGCAGCACAATTGTAATAGCCAAAACCTGGAAGCAACCCAGGTGTCCAACAACAGATGAGTGGCTGAGCAAGTTGTGGTATATATATACAATGGAATACTACTCAGCTATAAAACATGGTGACTTCACCGTTTTCAGCCAATCTTGGATGGACCTTGAAAAATTCATGTTAAGTGAAATAAGTCAGAAACAGAAGGATGAATATAGGAAGATCTCACTCTCAGGCAGAAGTTGAAAAACAAGATCAGAAAATAAAACACAAGTAGAACCTGAACTAGTATTGGCGGATTGCACCAAAATAAAAGACTCTGGGGTAGGTGGGTGGGGAGAATACAGGTCCATGAAGGATGACAGAGGACCTAGTGGGGGTTGTATTGTTATATGGGAAACTGGGAAATGTTGTGCATGTACAAACTATTGTATTTACTGTTGAATGTAAAACATTAATTCCCCAATAAAGAAATTTTTTAAAAAGAGTGCCTCCACAGAAGAATACAGACAGGTGAATCTCATATTAGGTCAAAGTCTTGACTCTCCAAGCGGCACATAAGAAAACACATCTATTTGAATGTTAATTTTTGCCCTGGTTTTTTTTTTCTCAGATATTTTTTGAATGGGGGGGGTTTTGCTCGGGAGGGGTTGCCAGGATAGAGCCTCATACATGTGAAACTGAACTACATCATCACCCCAAAGTTGCAAAGCATTCTCAAAAAAAAAGTGATAAATCCATACTATATCAGCAAAACAAGTGTATTAACAAAGTATATTTTCCAAAAGAAAAATAGTGAAACTAGCAGCATTTAAACATTTTGCAAATCCCCTAAATATCGAGGATGGTAGATGCCACTCTAGGGCATTTGATCTGCAGTAATATCACACAGCATGTAACCTCTAGAAAAATAGCAGTCCACGCATGAAAGAATGAGAGTAAAAGAAGCAAACATTGTCTAGGCAGTTTATAAAAGCAGATTATAAAAGCAGTTTTTGGTCTGTGAGTCTCCTGGCAGGGTTTTGAGAACCCCAGGACTATTATTTTAAGAGTTATTCAGGATGTTTACAATTTGAAAAATAATAGCAGCTATTCAAATGCATAAATTTCCTTCTTTTGTCCTGAATATTAGAAAATTCAGAGCTGGGGGTCAGGCAGCAGCGCAGCGGGTTAAGCACAGGTGGCGCAAAGTGCAAGGACCGGTGGACCAGTGTAAGGATCCCAGTTCGAGCCCCCAGCTTCCCACCTGCACATGAGTCACTTCACAGGCAGTGAAGCAGGTTGGCAGGTGTCTATCTTTCTCTACCCCTCTCTGTCTTCCCTTCCTCTCTTCATTTCTCTCTGTCCTATCCAATAACAACGGCATCAATAACAACAATAGCAATAATAACAACAAGAGCAACAAGGGCAACAAAAATGGGGGAAAAAATAGCGTCCGGGAGCAGTGGATTCACAGTGCCTACACCGAATACCAGCAATAACCCTGGAGGCAAAAAAAAAAAAAAAAAAAAAAAAAGACGAAGAAAAGGAAAAAGAAAATTCAGAGCTAAATTGAGCAGTTCGTTGAAGCCAAGAAACACACACAGCTCATCCATCTTTTGCTACTCTGCTCAATTAGTTTGCTTGCTGCCTGACTTTTTACTTCTTTTTTATTGTTAATGACTTTGTGTCCTATTTCTTTAGTGTTTTACTTAGAAGTTTTTTCTAATCTCTTCTGGAAATAAACATCTATATACTTATCTATATACATTCACATGCAAGTTTGGAATTAAATCTTAGTTTACGTATTGTATCTGCCTAGCTAACTCACCTCAACAGGCTGAAAATACATATGACAGTCAAACAATAGGTTCAAACGCTCCTGAGAATGTATGAGTGGACTGTCTTAATACACCCCAAGGAACAGGGGTCAGACTGCAAGGAAAGTGCCTTCTGCAGAGATGCTTCTACCTGTCAATGTATCACTTGAGAAGTTGAGCAAGTGATCAGACCCTCTGGAATGCTGGAGCCTCATTTGGGCCAGGCCAGTTTTCTGTATCATCAGCCAATGTGACTGAAGCCTGTAATAGTTGCACCTTTAAAATATCTAGTCTGCACTCTTCATGGGGAACAGTCCTTCAGTCTCCCCTGAGGGAGAGGGCTCCTCCTGGCCAATCTTGGGGTGCCTACCCATTCCTACCTGGAATGCACCAAGTTATACCAACTGTCCTGTGCTGGGCCAATTGTCTTTTCTCTCCTGGGAATGTGGGGTTGAACTGAGGATGACTGGTGACGAACCTCTTGGGTATAAGAGATGAAAATACAGTAGCTGTTGAAAGATCATCTTTGGCCAGCAGCCTGCAGAAAATGGCACTTGATTGCAAGGACATGAAGCAGAGATCTAAGCTGGAGATAAAATAGTGCCTGGATTATTGGGAGTCTCTCTCCTTGGACATCATGGATTTCTGTTAGTTTTTATAGAGACAGAGAAATTGAAAAGAAAGTGAGAGATTTTCTCTCACGAGAGAGAAAAAGAGAGACATGTGCAGTCCTTGCACATTGTAACATGCACGCTTAATTGGGTGTGCCACTGCCTGGCCCCAAGATGCTGTTTTATCCACATGCCTCTTTACACTCAAGTCAGTGCAAGTTGGTACCTTGCAATCAAATGGTCTTTAACTAAGGTAAAAATATAGTCAGAAGCACCTGTGAGTTTGTCTTTACAACTGAGTGCTGGGTATTGTGACCCTACATGTATACTAAGTCTCTGGAAGCTTCCACCAACAAACATCTATTTCCTCCAGCTGCCAGGTCCTCAAAGGGCAAATGTATAAATGACTGGAGTTAGCAACTGAAGTTGGGTTAGTCTTTGATGAGGGCACACGCCCAGAAAGAAACTCGAGTGACACAACTCCCCAGTACCAGGAAGTTGGCAATTACACTTCCTACCACCCGCCTGTTCTCTGAACCTCTAAATCAACACTTCCCACAGCACTGACCCTCAGCAGCCAGTGGGGCAGCCCACTTTGCAAAGTGCCAATTTACAGCAGCTGGAAACAAAAACAGAGAGGGCCAGGAAGATACTGGCAGACTGGATTCTCCTTATTTGTTTCTGAAAGTCAAAAGGTTAAGCAGGGAAGTGGCTCAGCAATGCTAAATGTGAGGACACCACAGAAACACAGTGATGCTACATCTGTCTTCCACTCGTTCTCCATGAAGAAAGGGCAACATGGGACTGGCAGGACTGCAAGAATGGAGTACAGTGGCAAGGAGATACTGGCGCTCTTTCAGCCTGGGAGTGCTGTGTGAAGGTCCAGTAGTCAATCAACACATATTCCAGGGCCTCCAGATTTTTTTTTCCACTGTAGAGTGAGGAGGTAGTACTAGTTGGTCTTTCATATGCCTTTCATCTTCAACTCTCCACAATTTTTGTGAGCTAGATTTACACAGAGCTTCGGCCTGATCTTATTACTTGTAGTTCATCTTCTTGTGACAGAGCCAGAAGCAGCCTGTGCATACAAAAGTACCTCCTCCTTTCCTCCTCCTCCTCTTCCTCCTCCTCCTTCTCTTTCTCTCTCTCTCTTTCCCCTCCCAGTTTAAGGGACCAGGTAGTGAAGTGCCTAGTTAAGTACACACATTATCGTGTGCAAGGACCCATGTTCAATCACCTGGTTCCCACTAGTGGGGCGGGGGGGGAGGATACTTCATTCGTGGTGAAGGAGGTTTGCAGGTGTCTATCTTTCTCCCTCTATATCTTCCCCTCCCCTCTAATTTCTCTCTGCCCCATCAAATAAGAAAGAAAGAAAGAAAGAAAGAAAGAAAGAAAGAAAGAAAGAAAGAAAGGGAAAAGAATGTCCGCAAGGAATGATGGATTTGTAGTGCCAGCACTGAGCCCCAGTGATAACCCTAGTGGCAATAAAAGACAAATAAATAATATAAACATTTAACCTGGAGTATCGCCCTCTCAATTCTGTCACAGGTGCTCCCCTGCCCCAGAGCCCTGGGTCTCATGCATGTCTATAGCTGGTGTTGGCCAAAAGGCAAATAGCACCTCTCACCAGGGCATCTTAGCCTGGACTTGCCTCTGGATTCCCTAGGAACCATCCTAGGAATACAATATCCCGTAGAGGGTCATGGCCAGGAAAGCTGCGGGTGCTGCACCAGGTCTTGCTTCCTTGACTCTCTGGTTCTCTTCTCTCCAGGATACCTTGCAGGAAGAAAGAGTTCCATGACTGCCCTCCAGAGCTACCAACCCGGCACCAGGTGAGAGACCCGTGTGAAAGGAGGACGCACTAGATGCAGCCTTCACTTGAGCTTCTTTTATTTATTCATTTTCCCTTTTGTTGCCCTTGTTTTTCTACTGTTGTTGATGTCATTCATTGATGGATAGGACAGAGAGAAATGGAGAGAAGAGGGGAAGACAGAGAGGGGGAGAGAAAGAGAGACACCTGCAGACCTGCTTCACTGCCTGTGAAGGGACTCCCCTGCAGGTGGGAACCGGGGGCTCGAACCCGGACCCTTACAACGGTCCTTGAGCTTAACCCACTGCGCTACCACCCGACTCCCTCCACTAGCTTCTAGCACCTAGAGTGTGGAGAGTTGGCTGTCCTGGAGGAAAGGGCTCAGCTTTGCAGTGAAGCAGCTATGGGGGCCCTCTGGGGCCCCTTCACATAGGGTTCAACCATTCCCACAGATGGCCTTCTTCACTTACTGGCCCTCCAAAACAAGGCTTAGGTATCAGCCCCATCTGAGTGACTTCAGTTCCAAACATACAAATGTAAACAAAGGCTAACCCCCTGCCAAGGGAGACACTTATTAGTAGCTTCTTTTTTGTTTGTTTGCCTGCTCCTAGGAGAGCTCAGCTCTAGCTTATGATAGTGTGGGGGAATTGAACCTGGGACTTTGGAGTCTCAGGCATGAAAGTCTTTTTGTATAACAATTATGCTGTATCCCCAACCCAAAGGGGTACTTCTTTATTATTATTGATTTATTTTAGTATCTTTTTTTATTTGATAGAGACAGCCAGAAATTGAGAGGAAGGGGAAGGTAGAGGGCATCAAAGAGACACCTGCAGCACTACTTCACCATTTGTGATGCTTCCCCCTGCAGGTGGGGATTGGGGGCTTGAACATGGGTCCTTGAGCATTGTAATGTGTGCACTCAACCAAGTGTGCCACCATCCGTTTCCGAGGGGTACTTCTTTATCAATACAGAGCCATCCAAGATCTGGAAATAAATGAGCTACAGGTATCGTGCTGAGGGATTATTCCATGACAGCATCTTAAACACCAGTTACCTCAGCATTCTGTTCCCATTTGAAATGAATGTAGAACATTCTGAAGGAGAACAAAGCTTCTCTCCTCGTTCTGAGAAGGTTAGGCTTTACCTTGTTTCTGGGTATTTGGGTGTGTTGGTGACTTAGGCCTGTGTAGTAAGACTAGCAAGGGAAGGCACCCCCCCAAAAAAAAAATCCCAAATAGTATCTCAAGAGCTTCTGAAAAGGAACTAGTGGTGGAGCCTAACAATTCTGCATGTGTTTTGGATTTGCTGTGGACAAACAGGAGAGAGGGGGGAGGAGAAGGAGGGAGGAGGAAGAAGAGGAGGGAGAAGAGGAAAGAGGCTGCCAGCACACAAATGCTCCACCAGCGTTACACCCCAGCACCATCTCTCATTCTTCAGAGAGTAAAATTCATGTAAAATAGCACAGAGGCCCACAATCCCAGTTTTCCTCAGGATCCAGCAGGAGCTGAGTCGAAAGGATTCCACTAGGCTCATCTAACTGGCCCAACCTCCTCCCTGTTGTATTTTTCCTTTGCAGAATGGGAATGTTTTTTTCTTAATAATCCTGTCCGATAACTTTGCACAGGGATATCAGACTAGGGCCAGGGAATTCCCCTAAAGAGTTCCCAGAAGTCTTTGTTTAGAACAAGCATGCACTCTGGTGAAGGTCTAGGAGATTCCTGATACAGAAGAAGCATTCTGAGGAATGAGGAAGCACTCATATCAACTGTGGAACCCAAGTGTAGGGCTGAGGGGAAATGATTCAATGTGTTACAGTACAGTGTTAGTATGCTTGAGGCTCCATGGTGACAGGTTCAATTCCCAGCACCACCATAAGCCAGAACTGAGCAGTGCTTGTGTGTGTGTGTGTGTGTGTGTGTGTGTGTGTGTGTTATTAAAATAAATATTAAAGAGAAATAAAGAATGAGAAAAAAGAAACCCAAATGTAATGCCTGGGACCCCAGGTTCAATCCCCAGCACCGCTGTGAACCAAGCTGAGCAATACTCTGGTGTATGCTTGTATATGTGTCTCATTAAAATAATTATTAAAGAAAAAGTAAGAAAGGAAGGGTAAGAGAGAAAAGAAATCTAAATGCAATGCCTGAGGCCCTAGGTTCAATCCCCAGAATGACCATAAGACAGAGTTGAGGCAGTGCTGTGGTAGTGGTGGTGGTGGTGGTGTGTGTCTGATGTAACTTAATTTAATTTTAAAAAAATTAAAGCCACCCAAATGTAGGAGATCTCTAAACACCTACCTTCCAGTCCCCCAAACAAGGCATGGTCGCCATCTGTGCTAAAGCAGAGCCACTGTCTTACACCTGCAAAGGGAACAGGGGCCTTCCTTCAGTCAGACAGGCGGAGGTGTGAGCCCGGGCCTGCCCCGAGTGGCCCGGCCTAGTCACAGCCTGCAATGTCCTCCAGGGCCTACTGGAAAGAAGGCTCCCTGATGGGGTGTCACTGAGTTTCCAGGCCAGAGGCTTCGCCCCTACCTGCCCTGCTCTCAGGACCAACTTGCCCTTCTTCTCTTGCCACCGGCCCCCAAGTTCCTTAGTGCGCCCTTTCCCCTCTCCAGAACAAAAGCTCTCGCTGCCCTTTTATCAGGACTCAACTGTGAGAACAGAGTGGTCGTGAGGCCCAGCGGTGGGCGGGCGGTCTGCCCCGGGCTGGGGGCTGGGGGCTGGGGGCCGGGATGGGGGCTGGGGGCCGGGGTGGGGGCTGGGGTGGGGGTGGGCTTTGCAGGGCTCAGCCGGCCCGGGGAGGGGGTGGGGGCTGGGGGCCGGGAGCTGGGGGCCGGGGTGGGGGCTGGGGGCCGGGGGCCGGGCGCTGGGGGCCGGGGTGCCGCTCGGGCTCGAGGGTGGAGCCTGCGCCGCCAGAAAACTTTCCCCGTCGGGATTCGGGGCCCGGAGCTGTGCCAGCCCAGCCCGCCCAGCCCCGGGGAACCGGAGACCGCCGGCGGGGGGAGGAGAAAGGGGGGAGGGGCGAAGGTGGGGAAAGGAGGAAGTGCTGGAGGGGGAGGGAGGGAGGAGGAGGATGGAGTGAGGGAGAGGAAATGGGGGGCGGGACAAGCTTGGGGGTGGAGGAGGGTTTAGAGCCCTATGGGCCTCGGGGGGCCCGGGGCTCAAGGCTAATTCAGCTTTGGGAACGCTGGGCGTGAGAGGAAGTTCAGTTTCTCCAAAGGCCTGGAGCAGGAGGGCGGAGTAAAGCAGGGTCGCGGACTCACACATGCACACACTCACTCACACATGCACACGCAGACACGCACACACACATGCACTCACTCGATCACACGCCGGCCCCGCCCGGGCCACCCTGGCTGCAGCGCCAACACGAGCTGTGACCCGCGGCCACGCAGCTCCGGGAACTCGGGCTCCGGCAGATTTCCGGGAGAGAGGAGGCTTTTCTTCTCCGAAATACTCCGGCAGATTCCTTTGATGCTCTTTTTTGTTTTTGTTTTTTTAACTAGGGAAAGCTACAAATAATAATAAGTGAGATTAGAACTTGCCGGCTTCACTTCCTGGAGGCTTTTTGTTGTGTCTTGAAGCTAGGAGTCTTTGCGAGTCGCGCTTGTAAGTGCCTGCCTTCTTTAATCGGTTCACACTGATGCTTGTGCGTCTGTTCTGCGTTAGATTGAAGACTTTGGGACACTGTTAACTCGGTTGAATGATGGTTTCTGCTTTGGTCGGTTAACGCTGCCTCACTTGCGAACATGAGGTGAATGCACACACGTTGCAAATAAAATAAAATTAAAGGCTCAGAGAGTGAGGGGTCTTTTTAACCCTGCTATGAAATAGGGTAAGAAAATAGTCTGGAGAGTGACACCAATACTTAAGAGTGAAATATTACTTAGATCGTGGGAATTCAAAAGCAACAACAACAAAAAACCCTATCAACTAATTTGTCTACATTCAGATCTTAAAATAGCAAGAGGTGAAAACCCTCCTTAGGTGTTCTGAACTTAATGCCTTAGAACATACTCCATATCTTATGGAGTAAATTACATCATCAAGTCTTTGTGGATGAGTTTTCTGCCCTAAAACCTCAGCTTTAAAGCTTCTGAACTGAGAAGTTCCATGCAGGGAATCTCAAGTGCAGTTATTATAAAGCAGATGCTTTCTAAAACTGAGGGATCTTCCCCCCCAGAGATTTTTACTGGCTCTGCTGGAAGTGAGCTGAAAGGCCAGGGAATCGTAAATTTAAAGCTGGCCTGTGCCAATTGAAGATCTCTCAAAGCTGAAATGAGGCAGCCCTACAATAACGGAAGTTAATAGAAAGACCCAATTCCATTTACAAAGCTTTGGCCTTTAAGCCTCACCTAATAACATCGGTAATAACACCAAAAGACCATCTGATGCATGTTTTCTCAAATTAAAGCAAAGGTGGTGGGTGATAGGAGTATACTATTCTCTAAGCAGGATGCACACAACCATCTCAGACAGCCTTTTCACTAAACAAGATACCAGTTATTCTATATACTTAAATTGCCTTGCCTGGGATCTTCAGACTTCAGAGATTGACGATCAGTCAGCTAGCCCTTGTTTTGGTCAGCTAGGCCTTGTTTTCCACACCTATTTGTCTGACCTATGCGATGTTACTTTAAACTATTGAACTAGTTCTCTGTATTTAATAATTGGGACATTTCACATGAAAAAAAGCTGGACTTTGAGCTTCTGTTTGAGGTCAGAGGAGACCTATCCACGTGGGCCAGACTGATGTCCAGAGTGGAGCAGCAATGTGCCCTTGGAGTCCCCTCCCGTCCCCACCTTCACTCTCCCACTAGTTAAGGGAGTTGCCTATTGTGCACCTGAGTTCTCTAGTTCTGCTTCAGACAAACCACCTCACCCAGGCATGGAGCTCTTTATTAGGATAATTAAAGTCATACGTAATTCAGACGCTCTAGGATGTAGGCCAAATGCAAGGACCTTTACAGCCTCAAATTTCAGTCCCAGAAATTCTTCTTGGCAGATTTAATAAATCTAAAACTGTCTCCATCTACATTTCCAGTCTCCAGGTTCCCCCTAGTCTGCATTTCCTTGAGATTCAGAGGACCTAATCCAAACATCCAAACTTGATTTTCATTACCACTGAGTACTTGCTGTGTTATCTTCTGAAGCTTGTGTCCTTGGAAAAAAAAAAAAATATATATATATATATATGTATATATAATCAAAATATCTTTTTGAATTGTTTAGGTATTACATGATTACATGTGAACATATTTTGAAGCGTGCCTAGCCTATATAGTGTCATACAAAACATTAGTTTTCTTTGCCCTTGGATTTCAGTTACATATGTAGCTACTCAAGAATTCTTACTAGACTTTTAAAATTATTATTTAATGTTTTCTTTGTCTTAATTATGTATTGGATAGAGACAGAAAGTGAGAGGGAAGGGGGAGACAGACACCTGCAGCATTGCTTCGCCACTCACAAAGCTTTTCCCCTGCAGGTGGTTCTCAAACCCGGGTCTTCTTGCATTGTAGCATGTGCACTCAACCAGCTTTGCCACCACTTGGCCCTCTCTTTTTTTTAATTAGTTTTGGACAGAGACAGAGAAATTTGAAAGGGCAGGGGGAGACAGACACCTGTAGCACTGCTTCCCCACTTGTGAAGTTTATTTCCTGCAGGTGGAGACTAAGGGCTTGAACCGTTGTAACATGTGAACAGTGCACCACGGCCTGGCCATCTCCTAGAACTTTTAAAGTTGTCTACAAAATCCTACGTTAGCAGAGTCTCAAATTCCACATGTGTGCAGGAGAATTGCCTGGATACTGCCTAAAATTGCCAGTTTCTGAGCCCCTCACCCAGAATTTCCATTCATGTAGTCCCAGATTGAGCTCTAGGATTCTCTAATGCTGAGTTATCAGCCTCTCTCTGTCCTCAGGGAGCTCAGAGGACTGGGTACTGAAGTGGGGGGGGGGGTGCCGCGGGGGTGTCCTGTAGCCATTAACTCCAGAGGTACCTACATTCAGCACAAGTCTGTGTACTTATTAGCTGTCAATGGGATTTTTGATCCTTTGACCAATCTATCTCCTGAAGCTTACTTAGTTCATGTTCCTTCACATATCAGATCATTTGTGAAGCAATTTTTCTTTCTTTTTTTTTTTAAGATTTTATTTATTTACTAGAAAGATAGGAGGAGAAAGAGAAAGAACCAGACATCAGTCTGGCACATGTGCTGCCGGGGATCAAACTCAGGACCTCATGCCCAAGAGTCCAGTGCCTTAGTCACTGCGCCACCTCCCGGACCACAATGAAGCAAATTTTCCAGGCATTGTGCCAGAAATGGGTGAAACTGAGCAAAATAAAAAAAATACCTGTCCTCAAGAAACTTCCAGTCGAGGAACAGGAGCCATTATCAACACCCTATTTTGTACTTGTGTGTTTGATTGCTATCTGTTCCCTAACATCCCTGCAATCTTGTTTGTTCTATGATTTCTCCCTCAGTTCCTGGCCAGGGTTTCTAACCCTGGTCTACACAAACCTTGTCCAGGTCGATTTTATTTGTGGCCAAAGAGATTGCCCTTTATCCTACTGGTTTTTGATCAAAACATCTGTATCTCTTCTGGGTTTTAAGCAGTGTCAACTATTTGTTTCCAAACGCCAGACACTTCTACACTAGGCTCAAAAAAAAACAAACAAAAAACGACTTGCATGTTCTCTTGAATGTTAGGGAAAGGACTTGCTAGAAGAGGCTTCGATATCCCTTTGTTTAGCTCTGTTATAATATTGCTTTTCTTTTTAAGCTGTTTAGCTATTGTGCCAAATATAAAAATAGCTCTGACTATGCATTCATATCACATAACTTACTTTGAGTTGCACTTTTAATAATTTATCAGTAAAAGATAATCTTACCTTATCAAATATGTGGTGAGGGTATATGCATTGCTGCATTCTTACAGAACTCTGTAAATCTATGTATAGTTTGAGTCTCATAGTGGTTCAAGAGAAATATAATCCAATTTAATAACAAAGATGGAGGGGAGTTTCAGTATTCCAAATGTTCTGCAAAGTATGTTATGTCTGAAAATTCAGGTGAAGAAACTTCATTTCTGCTTCTTCTCTAAAAAGTGAACTTTTTGTGAAAATGTTCCTAAATGCATTATTGTTGTTCTTTACATATCCTATTTGTTTATTTGTCCTCTAGTACATTTTTTACTTTCAGTTGCATTTGTATTATCATTTCCCAAGTCTAAAAGACTTTGTATTGAGGATAATAGAAACTCATTGGGGGGAGGCAGAGCTACGAGCAGCAAATCGCTTTCTCTCCTCTCCTCTCCCAGATCAACTAGGAATACCAAAGGAGACCACCCGGGACTGAAACAAGACAGGACTAGAATGACCACAGGAACCCAGTAAATTACCGGTGAGTACAAACACGTGTGGCTGGTAACAGAGAGGAGAGAGGAGCCTAAGGAGAGATTAAGTGACTGCTAACAGTTCAGCAGTTTATCAGTTGAGACACCACCTCCAGTCTCCTCCACCAACAAGGGGACAGCTTAAGGGAGGAGAGGACTCCCTAGAGACTCACCAAGTGCATCTCTGAGTCTCCATTGCTACTACCCTCAGAATCTGGAGGGGACACCAGGGGACAGAGATCTAACCAGGAAACTCAGGAGATGACCTATACATCGGTGGCATAGCTGAGGGGCTGTGAGTCTCTTTGCATAACCACTGGATTATCTCTGCCACACCCTGCTTTATCTCTTGGTCAGGAGTCAGTCTTCTTCTTCTAGCGTTTGCCCTTCTTCCGTAGCCAGTCAACAGCATCAGGTTGAGCCTGATGTAAAGTTTCGAGACCTCCTTTGAATCTGGAGAGGTGGCAGTCGTTGACTATGTGGGTCATAGTCTGTCTGTAGCTGCAGGGGCAGTTCGGGTCTCTCTGCCTCCCCAGCGATGGATGGAACATAGCGGCGCACCAGCCATGGCCTGTTTGATAGCGATTGAGGAGGGCCCAATCATAACATGCTAGGTCAAAGGTGGGTTGATGCTTGCAGGGATCTGTGATGAGGTGTTTGTTCTTTACCTCAGCTGACTGCCAACTCTGTTTCCAAGAGTCTGGAACAGAGAAGTTCAGTGTAGGCGTAGGAGTCAGTGATTAAGCTGAAGCCTATTGATAGTTTAAAAGCCCTCAGGCTCCCATAGCCTACAGCGAAGAAGAAAAAAAAAAAAAAGAGGCTTTTAAACCACTGAGTTCCAACTCAGAGATTTAAATACTATTGAAACAACTGTTAACTTGCGCCACTGTGAACCTATTAATTAACTTACTTAGACACAAGTCAATCCAGGCAATAGTGATCAATAATTTGAAAAGTACTGATAAAGGGAACTCATAACATAGTATATAAAATGGTTAAAACAACAAGAAGAAATATTGGAGAATCAAACCAGGACAAGAGCCCAGCTAAAAGTCCTCCAGAGGGTGAAGCACAAAATAACGAGTTCAACATCCAAACATTAGCTAAGGAAATAATAACAGGAGTGAGTAAAGAATTTGAAAAAATTATAATCAGAAATACAGGAATAACAAATGAGAATATGGAAGAAAATATTAATTACCTCATGGTTATTAGAGAGCTGAAAGCTGAAATCGCTGAGCTAAGAATGCAACTAGCTGAACAAGCTAAAACAGTATCAGAGCAGGGCAACAAAATAGATGAACTCCAGAAAACAGTAAAGGGCAGAGAGAATAGAATCTATAAGGTTGAAGACAGAATTAGCAAGATTGAGGATGAATTAGAGACAACTAAAAAAGAAGTAAGAGATCTCAAAAAGAGATTAATAGATGCTGAAAACAACAACAGAGTCCTATGGGATGACTTCAAAAGAAACAATATATGCATTATTGGCATACCAGAGGAAGAGAGAGAAGGAGAGGAAGAAAGCATTTTACAGGCCATAATAGATGAAAATTTCTCTAGTCTAGACAACATCAAAGACATAAAGATTCAAGAAGCCCAGAGGGCCCCAAACAGAATTAACCCAGACCTAAAGACACCAAGACATATCATACTTAGAATGGAAAGGAATAAGGATAAAGAAAGGATCATCAAGGCTGCAAGAGAAAAACAAAGAGTCACCTACAAAGGAAAACCCATAAGATTAGCAGCAGACTTCTCCATACAGACACTACAGGCCAGAAGAGAATGGCAAGATATCTATCAAGTGCTCAATGAGAAAGGCTTTCAACCAAGAATACTATATCCTGCTAGACTGTCATTCAGACTAGATGGAGGCATCAAAACCTTCTCAGACAAGCAACAGTTGAAGGAATCAACTATCACCAAGCCTGCCCTGAAAGAAGTTCTGAAAGGTCTCCTATAAACAATCAGACCACCACAAATAGGACATATATCAAAACACTCTAAAACTCTACAAGAATGGCGTTAAAATATCTTCGATCTTTGATATCAATAAATGTCAATGGCCTGAATTCACCTATTAAAAGACACAGAGTAGGAAGATGGATCAGAAAACACAAACCAACAATATGCTATCTACAGGAAACCCACCTAACTCAACAAGAAAAACACAGACTTAAAGTGAAAGGATGGAAAACTATCATACAAGCCAATGGCCCACAAAAAAGGGCAGGAACAGCTATTCTCATATCTGACATGATAGACTTTAAAATAGATAAGATTAAAAAAGATAGGAATGGACACTACTTAATGCTCAGAGGATCAGTCATTCAAGAGGACTTAACAGTTATTAACATCTATGCACCCAATGAGAAGCCATCTAAATATATCAAACTTCTATTGAAAGAGCTACAGCAATATATTAACAGTAACACAATCATAGTAGGGGAATTCAACACCCCACTTTCTCAACTTGACAGATCATCCAGGCAGAAAATGAATAAAGACATAAGGGAGCTAAATGAAGAGATAGATAAACTAGAACTATTGGACATTTTCAGAGTCATTCATCCCAAGAATCTGGAATACACATTTTACTCAAATCCACATAGGTCATTCTCAAGGATAGACCATATGCTAGGCCACAAAGACAGCATTAGCCTATTCAAGAGCATTGAAATCATCCCAAGCATCATCTCAGACCACAATAGAATTAAACTAACACTTAACAATCAACAAAAGATTAGTAGCAGTCCCAAAATGTGGAAGCTCAACAGTACACTTCTTAACAACTTCTGGGTCAGAGAAGATCAAGGAATAAATCAAAATGTTTCGAGAGTTCAATGAAAAATGAAGACACAAGCTATCAAAATATTTGGGACACAGCTAAAGCAGTCCTAAGAGGGAAGTTCATAGCTATACAAGCACACGTTAGGAAACAAGAAAAAGCACAAATAAACAGCCTGATTGCACATCTTAAAGACCTAGAAGAAGAACAACAAAGGAACCCTAAAGCAACCAGAAGGTCAGAAATCACTAAAGTTAGGGCAGAAATAAATAACATTGAGAATAGGAAAACCATACAAAAGATCAATGAAAGTAAATGTTGATTCTTAGAAAGAGTGAACAAAATCGACAAACCTTTAGCCAGACTCACAAAACAAAAAAGGGAGAAGACCCAAATAAATCGGATAGTAAATGAAAGAGGAGACATCACAACAGACACTGCAGAAATTCAATATATCATGCGAGGCTTCTATGAACAACTACATGCCACCAAGCTAGAGAACCTGGAAGAAATGGACAATTTCCTAGATACCTACCAACTTCCAAAACTAAGTAAATAGGAAGTGGATAACACGAACAGGCCCATCACAGCTAATGAAATTGAAACAGTTATCAAAAATCTCCCCAAAAATAAAAGTCCTGGACCAGATGGTTTTACAAATGAATTCTACAAAACCTTCAAGGAAGAACTAATACCTCTACTTTTAAAAATCTTCCAGAAGATTGAAGACACTGGAATACTCCCTGTCAGCTTCTATGAAGCCAACATCACCCTGATACCAAAAGCAGACAGGGACACAACCAAAAAAGAAAACTACAGACCAATATCTCTGATGAACATAGATGCGAAAATATTGAACAAAATTCTAGCCAACTGGATACAGCAGTATATCAAAAAGATTGTTCATTATGACCAAGCGGGGTTTATCCCAGGCATGCAAGGTTGGTTTAATATATGTAAATCAATCAATATGATCCACCACATCAACAAAAGCAAGACCAAAAACCACATGGTCATATCAATAGATGCAGAGAAAGCCTTTGACAAAATACAACATCTCTTTATGATCAAAACACTACAAAAAATGGGAATAGATGGAAAATTCCTGAAGATAGTGGAGTCTATATATAGCAAACCTACAGCCAGCATCATACTCAATGGTGAAAAACTGGAAGCATTTCCACTCAGGTACTAGACAGGGCTGCCCACTATCACCATTACTATTCAACATAGTGTTGGAAGTTTTTGCCATAGCAATCAGGCAGGAGCAAGGAATTCAAGGGATACAGATTGGAAGAAAAGAAGTCAAACTCTCCTTATTTGCAGATGACATGATAGTATACATGGAAAAACCTAAGGAATCCAGCAAGAAGCTTTTGGATATCATCAGGCAATAAAGTAAGGTGTCAGGCTATAAAATTAACATTCAAAAGTCAGTGGCATTCCTCTATGCAAACACTAAGTTAGAAGAAATTGAAATGCGGAAATCAATTCCTTTTACTATAGCAACAAAAACAATAAAATATCTAGGAGTAAATCTAACCAAGGAAATGAAAGACTTGTATACTGAAAATTATGAGTCACTACTCAAAGAAATTGAAAAAGACACAAAGAAGTGGAAAGATATTCCATGTTCATGGGTTGGAAGAATTAACATCATCAAAATGAATATATTACCCAGAGCCATCTACAAATTTAATGCTATCCCCATCAAGATCCTAAGCACATTTTTTAGGAGAATAGAAAAAAATTCTACATATGTTTATCTGGAACCGGAAAAGACCTAGAATTGCCAAAACAATATTGAGAAAAAAAGAACAGAACCGGAGGCATCACACTCCCAGATCTCAAACTATATTATAGGGATGCTGTCATCAAAACTGCTTGGTACTGGAACATGAATAGACACACTGACCCGTGGAATAGAATTGAGAGCCCAGAAATGAGGCCCCACACCTATGGACATCTAATCTTTGACAAAGGTGCCCAGACTATTCAATGGGGAAAGCAGAATCTCTTCAACAAATGGTGTTGGAAACAATGGGTTGAAACATGCAGAAGAATGAAACTGAATCATTGTATTTCACCAAATAGAAAAGTAAATTCCAAGTGGATCAAGGACTTGGATGTTAGACCACAAACTATCAAATACTTAGAGGAAAATATTGGCAGAACTCTTTTCTGCATAAATTTTAAAGACATTTTCAATGAAATGAATCCAATAACAAAGAAGACTAAGGCAAGCATAAACCTATGGGACTACATCAAATTAAAAAGCTTCCTCACAGCAAAAGAAACCACTACCCAAACTAAGAGACCACTCACAGAATGGGAGAAGATCTTTACATGCCATACATCAGATAAGAGTTTAATAACAAACATATATAAAGAGCTTGCCAGACTCAACAACAAGACAACAAATAACCCCATCCAAAAATGGGGGAGGACATGGACAGAATATTCACCACTGAAGAGATCCAAAAGGCCAAGAAACACATGAAAAAATGCTCCAAGTCTCTGATTGTCAGAGAAATGCAAATAAACACAACAATGAGATATCACTTCACTCCTGTGAGAATGTCATACATCAGAAAAGGTAACAGCAGCAAATGCTGGAGAGGGTGTGGGGTCAAAGGAACCCTCCTACACTGCTGGTGGGAATGCAAATTGGTCCATCCTCTATGGAGAACAGTCTGGAGAACTCTCAGAAGGCTAGAAATGGACCTACCCTATGATCCTGCAATTCCTCTCCTGGGGATATATCCTAAGGAACCCAACACATCCATCCAAAAAGATCTGTGTACACATATGTTTTTGGCAGCACAATTTGTAGTAGCCAAAACCTGGAAACAACCCAGGTGTCCAACAGCAGATGAGTGGCTGAGCAAGTTGTGGTATATATACACAATGGAATACTACTCAGCTGTAAAAAATGGTGACTTCACCGTTTTCAGCCGATATTGGATGGACCTTGAAAAAATCATGTTGAGTGAAATAAGTCAGAAACAGAAGGATGAATATGGGATGATCTCACTCTCAGGCAGAAGTTGAAAAACAAGATCAGAAAAGAAAACACAAGTAGAACCTGAAATGGAATTGGCGTATTGCACCAAAGTAAAAGACTCTGGGGTGGGTGGGGGGGAGAATACAGGTCCATGAAGGATGATAAATGACATAGTGGGGGTTGTATTGTTAAATGGGAAACTGGGGGGTGTTATGCATGTACAAACTATTGTATTTACTGTTGAATGTAAAACATTAATTCCCCAATAAAGAAATAAATTTTTTTTAAAAAAAGAAACTCATTGGGGAACAAGGATTTCACTTCATGCAATTCAATGCAAGGTGAACAACTGGATTTAGAAGGTGACTGTGCAAAAAAAAAAAAAAAAAGTGTGCAGATAGAATTAAAATGTTTGGGATCATGAATGGTCCCTCTAACAAGTGGGCAAATTGCTGTGCTTAGTGCAAGTGAAAACCACTACCTCAGAACTTCATTTTTTTCCCTCCAGGGTTATTGCTGGGGCTCAGTGCCTGTACTAGGAATCCACTGCTCCTGGAGGCTAGTTTTTCTCCCTTTGTTGCCCTTGTTGTTTATCATTGTTGTTAGTATTGTTGTTGTTATTGTTGGATAAGACAGAAATGGAGAGAGGAGGGGAATACAGAGAGGGGGAGAGAAAGATAGATACCTGCAGACCTGCTTCCCCGCCTGCGAAGTGACTCCCCCTACAGGTGGAGAGCCTGGGACTGGAACCAGTATCCCTACGACGGTCCATGCGCTATGCGCCATGTGTGCTTAACCCACTGCACTACAGGCTGGCGCCCAGAACTTAATTTTAAAGTGGTCTGAGAGGGGGTCGGGCGGTAGCACAGCAGGTTAAGCGCAGGTGGCCTGAAGCTCAAGGACCTGCATAAGAATCCCGATTGAGCCCTCGGCTCCCCACCTGCAGTGGAGTCGCTTCACAAGCAGTGAAGCAGATCTTCAGGTGTCTATCTTTCTCTCCCCCTCTCTGTCTTCCCCTCCTCTCTCCATTTCTCTCTGTCCTAACAACTACGACATCAATATGAACAACAATAAAAAAAACAAGGGCAACAAAAGGGAAAATAAATAAATAAATATAAAGTCTGAGAGATGATGGCACAGTGAATTTTTCAGCCATAAGGTTCTGAGTTCAATCTCTGGCAGCACATATGTCAGAGTGATAATCTTCCTCTCCTTCTCTCTCCTACTATTTCTTTCATTAGTAAGTGTATACAGTCTTTTAAATAAAAATAATTTGAGAGTCTTAATACATGAGGTTATGAAAGTTGTCCTTAATAAATAAGAGAGAGTTTAAAGCCATACAGTCTGGGTTCCATCATGGTGTGAATGTGGCAGTTACTGTTGGCTTTGCAAAGGATGCGCCACCTGGGATGATTTTTAATGAAAAGAATGCCCAAAATTAAATTACATGATGGATTGTGAGCAAGGAAGGTACACTAGGTAGCTTATATGAAGGGGAAATATTTCAACTGCAGTTTAGTCTTGACTTTCCTCAAGCCATGTTTACTGGTGAAGACATTTCTGTTTGACTCTTACTTATGGTATCTACTTATCCATTCTAACAGAAGACTGCTCCTCATCTATGTTAAATAAGTTTGCCTTAATATTGCTAGCATACTTTCCAAATGAAAAGAAAAGAGACAATATAATACTTCGTTTTATATCTGAACATGTAACAAAATCCAAAGAAAACAAAATGGTGGTATCATAATTATATTTCTTTTATTTTTATTTATTTGTTTGTTTTTGCCTCCAAGGTTATCGCTGGGGCTCAGTGCCTGCTCCTGTGGCCATTTTTTTTTTTTTGATAGGACAGAAATTGAGAGGGAAGGGGAATATAGAGAGGGAGACAGAGGGACACCTGCAGACCTGCTTTACTGCTTGTGAAACAACCCCCCTGCATGTGGGGAGCCAGGGTCTCGAGCCAAGATCCTTGAACTGGTCCTTGTGCTTTGTACTATGTGTGCTTAACCTGGTGTGCCACCACCCAGTCACCCATAATGATATTTCTTGAAATTGGGCGAGATAGAATAATGGTTATGCAAAAGGCTCCAAGGTCCCAGGTTCAACCCTACATCCCCCACCCTGCCACCAGCAGCCAGAGCTGAGCAGTGCTCTGGTTAAAAATAAGTAAATAAATAAATAAATAAATAAATAAATAAATGTCTGTGTTGATGTCACTGTTATGTTCCTAGCAGAAGATAGTCTTACTAAGAAAATGAGAATTTTGATCACTTGGTTTTTGAACTTAAACCTTTGATGAGAAGTAACCTATAGCCAATGAAGACTTGTATTCTGAGTACATGTTAACCAGTCCAGGCTATTGACCTGATTTTATTAGTCATACAATGTTAATGCACATGTCATGAAATGTTACAGGACTGAGGAGAAAGCATAATGGTTTTGCAAAAAAGACTTTCATGCCTGAGGCACCAAAGGTCCCAGGTTCAGTCCCCAGCACCACCATAAGCCAGATCTAAGCAGTGCTCTGGTGAAAGAGAAAGAAAGAAAGAAAGAAAGAAAGAAAGAAAGAAAGAAAGAGAGGAAGAAAGAAAGAAAGAAAAGAGAAAGAAGAAAAGAAAGAAAGAGCAGGAAAGAAATGTAATTTCACTTTTATAAGTAAAAAATTTTACTGTTGGAGAAGTCCCGAGTCTTTATGTGTTATATAAAAACAATGACTTTCTTGGTGGCTTGGAGATGTTCATTGCTGGCAATGGTCATTATAATAGGAAATTTTTTCATTAAGTCTTGCTACCCAAATATTAATGCATAATGGGACCTACAGTATGAATTTATTTAGGATTGGGGAAATAGCTCAGCCATTTAGAGCGTCGTGCATGTCTGAGGCACCAGAACCACAAGTTCAATTCCCAATGCCATCTTATGCCAGAGCTGAGCATCTTAACTCCTCTCATTCTCCTCTTGTCATAGTAAGTAATTTTTTTAACTGTTATAGTGGGGTGATGAAGTAAGGCATACAATATTCCTTAGAAAGTTACCCCAACTGCTTATTTTTGGACTCGATACACTGTGATCTTAAGATAAACAACATCAATCAGTGTATGTCTTTCAGGGTGGCAGTGAGAGATCAACGTGTATTCACTGAATTGTTTATACCTGCTGTCAGCTTGTTTTGACATGGAGGGTCTTCAAGTAACTGTGATAAGGACTATATGTCATCTCTATAGTGCAAATAAATTCATTGCTATGATTATAGTTCCTCAATCTCTAAAGTAAAGGAATGAATAACACAGGGCATGGAAGATTCATTTTGGAAGAAAAAGAACAGTGGTGATTGAATAGCTTGAGTCCAGGTCGGGTAGTTAGCATAATGATTATGCAAAGAGACTTTCATGCCTGAGGCTACAAAGTCACAGGTTCAAACCCCTGCACCACATTAAGCCAGAGCTGATTAGTGCTAAAAAAAAAGTGGCTGCAGTCCATAACTGGCCTTGTTATTTATATATTTAACAGTTTTTCCAAGTAGATTACGCTTAGTTACTTCCTGTTAGACATCAGCATAAACCCTGCTGCCTAAACACTATTTCATTTATTTATGTTTTTTGTAAACCCATAGACATTTTTACTTGCAAATTTTGTTATACAGCAAGTCTGAATGTCATACTTCAATTGAAAAACTTTTGTCAGTTTTCTTCTTGCAAAATTTCCTCACGTGTATCATCTTGCTCATCAGTCCCTACCCTAAAATGAGAAATACATTTTTAACATGCTTAATGTTTAACAGTCTTGATATAAAAAAAAAACTACATATATTGGTTGTCTGTCCAGGGAAGTCTGGTTAGACAACCCCATCAATGTATGTGTTTTTTCAGGCTGGGAGTATGGATCGACCTGTCAATACCCATGTTCAGCAGGGAAGCAATTACAGAAGCCAGACCTTCCACCTTCTGCATCCCACAATGACCTTGGGTCCATACTCCCAGCGGGTTAAAGAATAGGAAAGCTATCAAGGGAGGGGATGGGATACGGGAGTTCTAGTGGTGGGAACTGTGTGGAGTTGTACCTCTCTTATCCTATGGTTTTTGTCACTGTTTCCTTTTTATAAATAAAAAAAATGTTTTTTAATGGGGAAAAAAAAAACACATACAACCTGACTACTGGTCTGTACATATTTAGACATCATGATATCAACACTTAGTCTAACCAGACCTAAAGTTATGGAGAAAATTTGAAAGAAGAGAAATTATAAGCTCCTTTTTTCTCTTTTTGTAAATTTTTATTTATTTATTTGTTATTGGATAGAGACAAAGAAATTGAGAAGAAAGGGGGCAATAGAGAGGGACCGAGAGGGGCCAGGTAATGGTGCACCTGGTTAAGCGCACACATCACAGTATACAAAAACCTGGGTTCAAGTCCCTGGTGCCCATCTGCAGGGAGAAAGCTTCACAAGTGGTGAAGCAGGGCTGCAGGTGTCTCTCTGTCTCTCTCCCTCTGTATCTCCCCTCCCCTCTCAATTTCCCTCTATCTCTATCCAATAATAAATAAATAAATAAAGATTTAAAGAGAGAGAGAGAGAGATACCTGCGGTCCTACTTCACCACTTGTGAAGCTTTCCCCTGCAGGTGGGAACCAAGGGCTAGAACTCAGGTCCTTGCACACTGTAATGTGTAAGTTTAACCATGTGCACCACCATCTGGCCCCATCCATTTTTCTCTAGTTCGTTGGGGGTAGGGCGTGGAGGGGCGGATTGAGAAAATAGGTGGGGTCAAGGTAAAAACTCTAAAAGCTGGACTTATGCAGAGGCAGAGACTGTGAGCGGTCCATTTACATTTGAACTGGTGCTCCTCTCACTGAACTGAGCTGCAGTGCTTGAAATACCTGGACAAAGCACCATAGCTTGTGGTATCTTTAGGTTTATGGTAGAGAGAATAGAAGGTGGGGTGCAAGGGCTCAGATGATATTGGTAAAGGGAATGACTGGACACCAGTTTTACAGAAGGTGATGGGAGGAGTATCTTCTTCAGCTTTAGTTTTTGCTAGGTAGCTCTCAAGTATAATGCCAAGGTATTCCTGTGTGGGCTCCCCCCATGCCTGCCCCCCAGATTTAACAAATGGCTGGGACTACTGCACCCAGTTTAGTACCAAGTAAGTAGATTTCTCCTGTAGTGTAGACTCAGGTTTGTTCAATCTAGGGGGTCAGGCAATAGCAGAGGGTTAAGCGCACGTGGCGCGAAGCGCACATGGCGCGAAGCGCAAGGACCAGTGTAAGGATCCCGGTTCGAGCCCGGGTCCCCCACCTGCAGGGAAGTCGATTCACAGGCGGTGAAGCAGGTCTGCAGGTGTCTTTCTCTCCCCCTCTCTGTCTTTCCCTCCTAGCTCCATTTCTCTCTGTCCTATCCAACAACTAATGACATCAACAACAATAATAACCACAAGGCTATAACAACTAGGGCAATAAAAGGGGGAAAAATGGCCTCCAGGAGCAGTGGATTCATGGTGCAGGCACTGAGCCCCAGCAATAACCCTGGAGGCAAAAAAAAAAAAAATTGTTCAATCTCTGGCTTTTCTGAGATTAGTTTAGTAATGGAGTTGCTAAAGGTTGTGTTTGAATACTTTTTTTTTAAAAAGAGCTTTTATTAAGGGATCAAAAAGTTTAATACCTGAAACCAGTATGAATGATTTTTTATAACTAAATTGTATAGATATTTATTCAACTAGCTTCTTTTAATATTTATTTATTTATTTATTTTTGCTTCTTTTAATAGTTTGGGAAAGTTTGCCATATGTTCTCTTTCTTTTTTCCCCTTCTTTCCTTCTTTTGCAGTTTTCTGGAGCTGGAGCCTTGCACACTTCCAGGCACTTTTTAAGTCAGATGGAGAGAGAAGACAGAGACAGACACAGCACTGCCTTTTCCAGGTGGTGCCGGGACTCAAACCGGGATCACATGCAAGACAAGGGGCATAGCCTACCCAGTGAGCTCTTGGTCCCTTTAAGTTCCATTTTTCTTCTTTTCTTTTTTTTCCCTTCAGTGGACTAGTTCTTGTGATTGTCATGAGCAGAAACCCATAGATCCTAGTGAGCAAAGTTCCATTTTTCTTCTTTTCTTTTTTTTCCCTTCAGTGGACTAGTTCTTGTGATTGTCATGAGCAGAAACCCATAGATCCTAGTGAGCAAAGTTCCATTTTTCTTCTTTTCTTTTTTTTCCCTTCAGTGGACTAGTTCTTGTGATTGTCATGAGCAGAAACCCATAGATCCTAGTGAGCAAAGTTCCATTTTTCTTCTTTTCTTTTTTTTCCCTTCAGTGGACTAGTTCTTGTGATTGTCATGAGCAGAAACCCATAGATCCTAGTGAGCAAAGTTCCATTTTTCTTCTTTTCTTTTTTTTCCCTTCAGTGGACTAGTTCTTGTGATTGATTGTCATGAGCAGAAACCCATAGATCCTAGTGAGCAAAGTTCCATTTTTCTTCTTTTCTTTTTTTTCCCTTCAGTGGACTAGTTCTTGTGATTGTCATGAGCAGAAACCCATAGATCCTAGTGAGCAACATTAAATTGCCCTGTTGCCTGCCTTTGTTCTTCTTGAAAGATATGTTTTGTAATCTCATTATTGTATTAGGTATCTGAGTTTCCTGATCAACATGCTACAGTTTTTTTTTTTTCTTTTACTCAATAAAAGAGGCTCCAGAGACCTACAGTGACCACATAGACTAATACACATTCAACTAACAGTGCTGCTGACCGGGATGGGTGGACTCTTCCTCATGAGCCTGGGGATCATGTGTGATTTATCTTGCTTTTGGTTTTGAAGCATAAGAGTAGATTTCCTAACTGCCCAAAAGAACATAATTAGGAAGGTCACATACCAGGCTGAGAAAGGAGGCAGACCACTGACTAGATAGGGAGGAAGCTAGAAAAAAGATGATTCTAGATACAGGAAATATAATTGTTTAAGGCGCACAGCATAAAGCAGGGGGAAGGGACTTGATGTGTCCCAACAGGAATGGAAAAACCAAGAAGATTCCAACCAGCTTCTGAGATGATTTTACTAATTCAGAGAAAATAAGTTTGAACCACAGCTGAACATTTAGAATTTAAGTTTAAATTTAGAGCGAATCATCGCCATGCACAGATCTACAATATAAACTGGCCGAAGGATGTGAAAGAAGCTCATTAAGTTGCCAGTTGTGCTCATCACTTCTCTAATATCTTGTCTACAGGACAGACTGAAAACTGGCTGCTCAGACTGTAAGGCAGATCAGCTAGTACCAAGTATAAGGAAGTCTCTAAAATGTCGAGAATGTATGGGCCAGGTGGTGGCATACCTGATTGAGTGTTGATGTTACAATGTGCAAAGACCTGGCTTCAAGGCCTTGGTCCACCTTCAGGGAGAAAGCTTTGCATGTGGAGAAGCAGTGCTGAAGGGGTTTTTCTCCCTCTCTATCTTCCCCTTCCCTCTCAATTTTTCTTTGTCTCTATCCAATAAGTGATAAATAAAATTAAATTTAAAAGAAAGGAGAGTGTAGATATAGGTCTTGATATGGGGTCAATTTCCTCACAGTGGCACAATGGGCATGTTCACTAATCCACTCTGTGAGGTCAATTGCAAATCCTAAAGTACCTTTCAAACAGTTTTCTAGCTTAATAATAACCGACAGCAGATGTATCATAAGCAGACTTTACTACAAAGTTTTGCTTGATGATTTATGTTTATTTTCACTTTGTTGACTCTAGGTACTGAGGATAAATTAAGGAATGTTCTCCCTTACTCTAGATGCTTGTCACTTAGAAACACAGCTAGAGAGACTCCCAGATGAATAAATATAAACTGCTGTTGAACTAGCCAGCTTTCCAGCTGATTAAGAAACCACCAAGGGGCTGATGAAATAGCATAGTGGTTATGGAAGAAGATTTCCATGCCTAGGACTTGTAGGTCCCTGGTTCAATACCTACCACCACCACAAGCCAGAGCTGAGCAGTGCTCTGGTTTCTTGTTCTCTGTATGGCTTTTCCTCTGTATCTCTCTCATACTCATTGAAATAAAATATAAAAATGAAAAGAGAGAAACCACCCAGGTAGATATTATGAGTCACCTGAGATTCTGACATGCCACTGACCTCTTTTCAGGCTTATGTGAAGTTAATACTTTTCTTTCCATCAGTTCACAATGGTACCTTGGGAATAAAAAAATAAATTAAAAAGAAGAAGAAGAAGGAGGAGGAGGAGGAGGAGGAGGAGGAGGAGGAGGAGGAGGAGAAGGAGAAGGAAAAGAAGAAGATGACTAAGTCCAGTGCCGGTTTTGTAAATCCACTTGAAAAACTGAGTGAAAATCACTTCTCTTTTGGAAACGTGGCTGCTGTATAAAAGATGTGTAGCACACAGTCTTCTTGGCTCTAGGACAAAAATATCCATCTTCCTGTAATTCAGAGCCCAAGTGAAACAACACCGTGAAGGGTCTGAAGAAAGGAAGCAGCATGTCCTTTTCAGACAAACAAGGCAAGTTCTGTTCTTTTTTGCTGTCTCTGGGAAAGAAAATGTGGTTAGCATAAAGATGTTTCATCGATGATGCTTACATGAAGAGACCTCAGTGTTCAAATTTCAAAAAATATGTCTTTAGAAATGTTCAGTTCTCTCAGAATAAGCAGGCTGAGCTTCCCTGAAGGGAGTCTCTGCTGTTGGTGTAATTGTAGATTTTGGGAATGTGCCTTGGCTGTATCTTGTGTTCATTCTCAACTGTTGCTCGTTCCTTAAAATACACGTATTCATGCCCCTGCATGGTCTCTTGCCAGCACTGACACACACATTACTCTGTACTGAACTGCCTTTCTCTACATGCACAAAGTGGTTTTTACAACACATTGGGTTACTGAAGAGCCGTCTTTTAAACACCTAGCTATTAATGGATAAATTTAATCAGAAACCAGGCTGGCTGATATTCTAATGACAGAAAGGCAAAGCTTTCATTATAGAGTAAATATGCCAGCGTAAGGATCCTGGTTCGAGCACCCGGCTCCCCACCTGCAGGGGAGTCGCTTCACAGGTGGTGAAGCAACTCTGTAGGTGTCTGTCTTTCTCTCCCCCTCTCTGTCTTCCCCTCCTCTTTCCATTTCTCTCTGTCCTATGCAACAACAATGACAGCAATAAAAACAATAATAATAACTACAACAACGATAAAAGAACCAGGGCAACAAAAAAAGGAAAAAAATAGCCTCCAGGAGCAGTGGATTCATGGTGCAGGCACCAAGCCCCAGCAATAACACTGGAAGCAAAATAAAAAATAAAAGAAAGAAAAAAAAAAGAAGAAATAGGCTAAAAATGTCAGCAAACAAGTGATTTTTGTTTGTTTGTTTGTTTCTTGATGAGAACACTAAACTACACATAACCCCACTAAGGCAAGAAACTTGAAAATGGCAGGTTCAATCCCCTGCACCACCACAAGCTAGTGCTGAGCTCTGTGTTCTTGGTGAAAAGAAAGTGTTGCCATAGATATAAAGAGGTGAAGTGCTGAAGACAGCAAGTCAAACAGCCTTCTCTATAGTGAAGCAAAAGACCGATTCAGAATAACAGCATGATGAAGGGAGATGTAAGGAGAAGTGTATTCCTGAGTCACCAACGAAAGTTCAAAGGACACTTTTGTACATAGGAGTTTGCTTTGCAGTGGAAATAGGTTACAGATTGAGCTTTCAGGGAATTGAGGCAATGCAGGTGGGGTTCTTTTTGTCTGGACATCGAGTGATTTATCTGAGCTCGCTAATTTCCATATCCCATGCTCACATGGTACTCCTGCAGCAGGGAGGAGACATAGAGTACCAGAAGGGATGTGTTTCATATTTTGATGGTTGTAATTCTGTGTTTTCCCAAAATGTACAAATATAAAATGTGCTACATTCTTCTACTCATATGCTTGCAATGAAAAACAGAGACAAAAAGTTGTTTACTTTGGCTGCAGCAAATTCATTCTCTTGCTTAGTGACTTTTGATAGCTTTTGGTTAAACCAAACATGACTTGTCAAGATATCAGAGTCAGGGGGGCTGGGCCATGGTGCACCCGGTTAAACGCACATAGTACTAAGCACAAGGAACCAGGCTCGAGCTCCCCAGGTCCCCACCTGCAGGGGGTCTGCTTTATGAGTGGTGAAGCAGGTCTGCAGGTGTCTCTTCCTCTCTCCCTCTCTATCTCCCCCTCCTCTCTCAATTTCTCTCTGTCCTTTCCAATAAAACAATGACTACCAGGAGCAATGGATTTGAAATGCAGGCACCAAGCCCCAGCAATAACCCTGGAGACAATAAAAAATTTAAAAAAGATACCAGAGTCTATATTTATTTATTTACTTCAAGGGATAGCACAATTTCCTTCCACCTACTGATTGACAACAGTAATCATTAATTATTAAGTAAGATTTTATCCATTTATTAATGATAATAACTCTGGTATATGGACTACCTGGGATGGAACTTGGGACCTCATGCTTTCAAGCCCAACACTTTATCCACTATGCTGCCTCCTGGGCACTGGACTCTGTATTTAATTTAATGAATTACTGGACTGGGGATATAGTCAAAGACTGGGCTCCGGACTTCCATGCATGAGGTCCTAGAGGCCCCAGTTTCAATCCAGAACAGAACAGTACTCTTTCATTCTTCATTTTTCTTTTTCTCATAAAAAACAGATAAACAAAAACCTTAATTGTTTTCCCTTTGAGGGTTCAATCCTGCACACTCTCACAGCTCCCAATGAACTTTTTTTTTTTTCAGAGAGAGGGAAAGACAGAAAAGATACGACAGTGCCGCCCTGTTGCCTGTAAAGCTTCCCCTGTGCCAGTGCCCCTATGGTAGTGACCAGGGGCTCAGAGCCAAGTCCTCGAACCTGGTAAAGTGTGTGCTCTGACAGGTGATCTATCTCCCAGCACCCAAATAAATATTTTCAACAAATGGGTTCCTCACTTCCAGCCACCCTTTTCCTTTCTCTTTAAAAGACTCCATCATTAAATAAGGAATGGATAATGTCACTTTGCCAACAGTACCTGCAGTATTTGTTGCTGTTTCATAAGTTATTTAGGAAAGCAGCTGAAGCATAAAGAAGATAAATTATTTATTACTGTATTCTCCTCCACTGGCTATCACTCTAATCTTCAATATTAATGCCCTCCTTACAAGTATAAGGCTGGAAAATGGAAGTCAGTGACTTACATTGATAAACAATTATGACATGTCTTTAGGTGAAGAGTTGATTGTGGTTTTATCAGCAGGCCACAGTAGTGCCTGGCTCAGTGCATGCATTATCTAAATATTTACTGAAGTGTATATATTCTGGTATCTGTAATTGTTACGATATCTGCTTTAAGTGACTTTCTTTTAGGGTCATCAGCTGTTTGATTCTGCTCTCCCATGTAGTGTGCAAACTTCAGTAACAAGAAAGGATCTAAACAAGACAGACTGCACCAGGCTGAGTCTCGCCCAGTTGTGTGAAGCTGAACCATCCAGAGCTAGTGAGTCAAACATTTCACCGGCTAACTCGAGTCCTTGTGGGAAGAGCCTGGAATGAATAGGGAACTGTCAGGTGTGGGCGGTGTTCTGAGTGTGCTCATTGAGCAACTAAAGTGAGAAGAGACACTAATCCTGTGTTTTTCTTAAGCCAAGGCAGAAAAAGTGTTAGGGAGAGACCCTTAAGCAAATGGATGTCCACAAAGCACAGGAAATGCCATGTCTGGCTCAGCAAGCTTCTCGGTTGGGGAGGGCTACCTCAATCCTGCACAGATCGCCCTGTCTCTCACCTGTTCACCCCAGAATGCCTTTGTTCAAGGGGCTTGGGAATACCTGAAGGTTTACGAGCACACCTTGAAGTCATCTTCCTAAACGAATAGTATCAATTCCCAGTTGTTCTGGAATGAGTGACGCTGCCTACCTTTATATTCCTGACTCTTACCATATTGATTTGCACCCTGGCCCCGACTGTCCATTCCATCGGCTACATGTTGCACACACACCCCCACCCCACATACACACCCAGCCTCCTGGCTGCAACTATTCCACTTTGGCTAAAGCAAAGTCTCTTTTTCACTGTCCATCTGCTTGAGAATTCTCTGGCTTCTCTGCCTTATTTAATAATCATGTCCACCTGTAACTTCTCACCACTGGCTCCAATGGGCAAGTGTCTCTTTTGTTCCTGAAAGAATCTCAGGTGTTTGGCCAATTTCTGAAGTCAAGTCATGCCATTGACTATTCTCCCCATGCTCACCACCCCCCCCCACCCCACACACAAATATTTTCCATCTACTTGCTTAGTGTTAAGTCATGCCCATTGGTCTTGGTGGCATTTGGGGAAATGTTGCTTATTCTCTTCGGGGGCATAGGGTCTTGAATGTCCTCTTCTTACTACAACTCAAAGACTCAACCCAGGAAGTGGGTTCAGCACTCATGGACAAATGTCAGGATGGTAGAGGCTGCTCTAATGATCAAGTAGTTTGTCAGTAAAAAGAAAAAAATGGTAATAATTTTTCAGCACACAATAAAGAACATATGATATTGAAACAAATGGCTGTGTCTTAATTGTAGGCAGAACATAATTGTAATTACTTTCTGAATGTTACTTGTAGGGGTTGGGTAGTGGCACATCCAGAAGAGTACACAAGTCACCATCCTAAGGGCCCAGTTCAAGCCCCCACCCCCCACCTTCAGTGGGGAAGCTTCACAAGTGGCAAAGCAGGTCTGCAGGTGTCTTTCTTTCTCTCTGTAACCAGGAGCAGTGGGTTCATTGTGCAGGTCCAGGGCCCCAGTGATAATCCTGGTGGCAATATAAATAAGTAAATAAATGTATAAATAAAGTATTTGAAAATAAAAAGAATGACTACAAAACAATGGGGACATGAAGGTGGCTAATATTTCCTAACAGGCAAGCAAGGGGCTATAAATTTGTGATGGGAGAAGTCACACTGCCGCCTTCACATACCCATGCATTATGGGACTTGGAGAATTGGAGTAGAAGAGTCACATTCAGGGTGGGGGTAGATAGCATAATGGTTATACAAAGAGACTCTCATTCATGCCTGAGGCTCAAAATCCTAGGTTCAGTCCCCTACACCACCATAATCCAGAGCTGAGCAGTGATCTGATTAAAAGAAAGGAAGAGAGGGAGGGAGGAAGGAAGGAAGAAAGGAAGAAAGGAAGGAAGGAAGGAAAAAAGAAAGGAAAAAAGAAAGGAAAGTCACATTCCATAGCCCACAAGTAGTAGCAAATGATAAGCACAATGAACTGATGAATAAGTTAGTCTAAAAGATAACTCCCAACTGCTCACTGGCCCTGTCCCAATTAAAGCAACTTCCAGAAATAATTTTTCTTAATACGTATGTCATCTGTGCAAAGAATTCTTTTAATCTACAGTCTACATCAGGGTTTGGCAAACTTTCCAGAGGCAAATCCAGCCCACCTCTGGTTTTGATAACTTTTCTTGGAACCCAGCTACCTCCATTCATTCTCAGATTGTCAGTGGTTTCTTTGGGAAGGCAGAGTTAAGTAGTTGTGACAGAGATCCACAGAAGTAAAAACTGGTCCAAAGCAGGTAAACCTCTACTGATTCTTGTACTACAAAATCTAATGACATGGCCATTTTGTTAGATGTGCCATTAACTTGTGTTCTCCAGTGATCAAGTATTTGTTTTGCTAGGGGGAGAAAAGGGGGGGGGGTTGGAGCCTCTTACATATCCTTCCCACCAGGGACAGGTCTGGAGCCTCCAATCTGACTAGCTGGTTAAGGGAAGAGCTATCACTGACTACCAAGAAGAATAAGCAATTCCTAACTTTATCTAGAGACTTGTGGTTTTAAAACCAAGTCCCATCTTCTGGAAAATTCCTCAGCCCACTGAACAAGCCAGGATGTTTGGTCATCCTGACCTACGAATTTCTCCTGGAGTCTGGGACAGACTGACTTGGAGTAGAATCTCACTTCTATGACGTCAAGCTGTGCAGATGTGAACAAGTGACTTTATTTCTCTTGGTGCCAGTTACCTTCTCTATGAACTGGGACTGATCCTATCATAAGAGGCAATCATAAAGATTAAGAGAAGTAAGTTGTGTACAGAAATAACCTAACACTTTATAGGCACCTATTAATTACTCATTCTCATCCTACCATTTTGACCACTGGGAGTTTTATTTTGTTTTTAATCCAATATTTACCCCCCCAAACTCTCTTTTTCATAAAATTATTAGAAAGGAGAGGTTTAAATACCTTTATTGTGCTCTGTTTTACTTTCGTTGCCTCTTATACACTGATGCTCCAATAAACATATAATTGGTTCTACGGTGGAAGAAGTAATCCGTGCACTTAAAATTGCCTGATTTTCAACTAGACAACTGTTTTCTGTTTTAAACATAAACACTTGGAGACAAGTGGCTGTTGAATTCTGTTTCATTCAACTAGGGACACATCCCAGAAAGGTTTGTTCTGCACAGTGTGTTAAAGTTTGCTCTTTATGCTGCAGGTCACACACAGCCAGAGGCAGAAATTATGGGGGATGAGTTCCAGGTACTCTTTTTCTAGTCTAGCATTTTATGTCTGTAATGGAAAATGTTGACAGGAAGCTGAGAAACACTGCCAGTACTACCTCATGATTCATCTGATGGATCAGTATGACTGAAGTGCTAAGTGGACCAATACACTCATTAATTTTTTAAAGAGGTTTAATAATACACAGACAACGGTGTACAAATCTGATTGCTACCTGTGAGCTTTCAAAGGTCCCCAGAATGAGATCAAAGGAATGATACAATGTTAATCTCATTCTAACTATCAGCATCTTGATTTAGCACTCAGTTGGTTAGCAAATGTATGGGACAGGATTAAATAATGTATACTCTTACAGTGACATATTCTAAATCTTACTTAAAATCCTTAGTCCCCAGCAAATACAACTTCCTTCAGATTCATACTATAGGAGTTTGAGAAATCAAGTTTTTACTAAACAAATTGAGTGAATCAATCAAACCATCAGCATTTTTATTTGGTATCCAGTCTCTAACAACTGTATAGAATGGAATGAAATAATGTGAGCTTGTGTGGTCATATATCAATTATAAGCTTTCAAATATCCACATAACACAGCTGAATTTCAACAAATTTGGTTTACCTGAGACAAAGCTACTGATTATGATTCAAACTCTTTTCTCAATTGGTTGGGTAAGTCATTCAAAACTTCTCAATGCAATGAGAAAATAGCACAGGCCTGAGTGGCGAGTGCTATAAAACGACTCCGATTATTAGCTCAGGAAATATACTGCCTAAATTTAACTCAAGCTCTAGACATCTGTTTGCCATTTTGATTCAGGCAATACCAAAAAAAGTTTGGTTTCCAAACTCAGCTTTACATTGGAATCACCTGGGAGCTTTTAGAACTTGCAGCGCTCAAGCCACACCCCAAATAAATTAAGTTAGAATCCTTGGGGAGGAGAAACAGGTGTCAGTCCCTTGCAAGTGCTCCAGGTGATTCATATGTTCAGACAAGTGTGGGAACTACTTATAGCAAATTCAACTAATCAGGAACGAAGCCAAGCTTTTCATTAATTAAAGTGGAAGCTCAAACAGGAAAGATAAAAAAGAATGAGATCTTACAATAACGGGATATTATTATAATCCTTTATTATATACTTTGTTATCATTATCTTTATGATCGTATTTATTTATTAAATAAATATTTATTTATTCCCTTTTGTTGCCCTTGTTTTATTGTTGTAGTTATTATTGTTGTTATTGATGTCATCGTCGTTGGATAGGATGAGAGAAATCGAGAGAGGAGGGGAAGACAGGGAGAGAGAAAGATAGCCACCTGCAGACCTGCTTCACCTTGTGAAGTGACTCCCCTGCAGGGGGGAGCCAGGGGCTGGAACCGGGGTCCTTATGCACCATTGTGCTTAACCCGCTGCGCTACTGCCCGACTCCATATAATTATTTTTAAAAAGTAATTACTGTTTTAAGTTCCAGCCAAGTGCCAAACTGTGTAGCCATTTTCATAGGCTTTATTTGTTGTTACAGGGGCTTTACTGGTCAACTTTTTTTAGGTAGAGAAAAGAAAAGAGAGAAGAAGAAAAGATGCCAACACAGGCGAGGGGGTGGTGCGTTCAGGAAAGTGCACATATCACTAAGGTTCAAGCCCCAAGTCCCCACCTATGGGAGGGGCTTCTTGAGCAGCGAAATAGTGCTGCAGGTGTCTCTGTCTCTCTCCCTCCCCCTTCCCTATCAATTTCTCTCTGCCCTATATAATAAAAAAGGGGGAGGGAAGGAAAAGGGGCACATTGGGCAGGGGTAGATACTAAAAAGGTTTTGCAAAGAGACTCTTATGCCTGAGGCTCTAAAGTTCCATGTTCAATTCCTTGCCCCATCGTAAACCAGAGTTGAGCAGTGCTCTGGAAAGAAAAAAGAAAGGAAGAAAGGAAGAAAGAAAGGAAGGAAGGAAGGAAGGAAGGAAGGAAGGAAGGAAGGAAGGAAAAAAGAAGAAGAAAAGGGGGGCACAAATGACTGATAGGAGAGGTGGATTCATTGTGCAGGCACCAACCCCCAGTGATTACCCTGGGGGCAATGAATAAACACACCAAAAGTGCCAAAGCTTCTCACAGTGGGATTGGAACAAATCCTGGTTACTGCTCATGGCAATGGAGATGCCTTCCCAGGTGAGCTGTCTTGCTAGTCCTCATAGTTGTTTTTTTTAATATTGTTACTTATTTATTTTTATTGAGAGACAGAGATCCTTATGGTGCCAGAGATGAAAGTCAGGGCCTCGTCTGTGGCAGGTGTGCTTTCTGCTGTGGAGCGACCTCCTTAGGCTCCTTAGCAAATTATCACATTCAGTTCTTCACAAGCCAGTGAAGCTTTATTAAGTCAACACAATTATTATGTCCATTTCACAGGTGGGCAAAATGAGTCACAGGAGATTGAATACTTGCCCCAAGCCACCAAACTAGCAAGTAGTCAAGAGAATCATTCTCATAAGCCAACAACTTAACACTCTGCTTTTTTTAAGTCTTTGGTCTTCACTAGCTTCTCTCTTTGTAGCACTGGTTTATCTCACTTTTTTTGGATGCCAAGGCTTCTCCTAACAGCACACAAAAGCAATTTCTGGCACCCCTGAGAGAAAGGGAGCCTGTCTTTGTGGATATAATACACAGAGGAGCTAATATTCCATGTTAAGATCTCTGTCTCAAGGGACTTTCTGGTAGACTTAAAGCACTCCTCTGCAGCAGAAAGAAAACCTGAAACAAAACACCCACCTGGAGGATATAGACATATTTGCTAAAATGTGTTTAAAATTTAGCTGAAAAATAGTAAGAGTATTATGTACTTACCATTCATTAAAAAAAAATCTTATTTCATAAAATCTTTGTTGTTGACCTGTCAATATATATGAGTTTGGTTAATATATATATATATATATATATATATATATATATATATATATATAGCTTTTAAATAATGTTAAACAGTACTGAATTCTTAGTAATTAGATTGACAAACATCAACTTTTTTTTTGTATAGTGAAAGACAAAATAAAGCAAAAAGAAGATAAAAAGGTAACATCACAGTCATTTGTACCATTTCCTGTAACAATTACGGTGTTGCACGCTCATTTCTGAATTGTCTTCTCTGTCCTATTCACATTAAAGCTAAGAGATGAGCTAAAACTGCACTGAGAAGCTCCCCCAGGAGCAAGGCCAATTGTTAGAACAGAGAATCTGGGCCAGTCTCCACTGATGTGCTTTTTTATTCAGTCTGTTTCCCACAGGAGACCAGTTTTTCTTTTTCCCAGGTGCCACTCACACCATACACAGCCACGAGACAGGGATGTGGGGGTGGGGGTGGGGTGCTGAGGGCCCTGTCCCTATTAGGACTTTGCCCTTTAAGATTGGACCTGTAGCACACCCTGCCAAGCTTTCTAGGCCTCAAAAGTCACCAGAACTTCCCTCCAGCATCAGGTGGGGCCTCAGAGGAAGGAAATCCTATTCTCATGGAAGGGTAGGTCCAAGAAGGGTCAGGTATCTGTTCCCAGGTCAACAATGCCAGAGGCCTTCAGTCTTGAATAGATGTACAATAACTGAGCAAACATGTCTCTTACCTTTAGAGAAGAGCCAGGGCCCTAGAGTCAACTTTGGTTCCCTAATGTCACCTCTCTGCCTTTCCTTTAGGGGAAGCTGACTGGAGGGCACACTCCTGAACCCTGTTCCTGTTCTGACTGTGTATGGCAGAACAAGAGGGGGAGCTTTAATTTCCTTTTAGGCTGGCTTCTTTAAAGACAGATTTCCTGTGGTGTTTTATAAATAAGTCATATGTACTTACAGTTTCAAGTTTAGGAATGTGGCCAAAGAGAATGTGAGTCTTGTAACTCTGAAGGAAAAATAAAAAGTATTTTTAAAAAATACATACATATATATATATATATATATATATATATATATATATATATAATGTATTTTTATGACTGAGAGACTGAGTCCCCCTCAGCTCTGACATGCGTAGGAATGCACCTGAGGCCTCAGACATGCAAGTCCTGTACTCTAACACTGATCAATTCTGAGTGATTTTCCAGCCCTAGAAGAGTAATGTAAGAAAACAATCTTTAAAACAAAACAAACTATGAGGAAAAATGCTATAAACCAAGAGCACAGAGACCTGGGTTTGGTTCCTAGGCCCTTATGAACTGGCTCTCCTCCCACAGTCACGCTCCCCTGTGCGGAAAGGGCATAGTTATGGGCTCCAGCTCGCCTCTGAGGCTGTCTGGAAGCTAAGGAGAATGCTCAAGGGCACTATCCTTTCTTTCTTTGCCTGCCCTCCACCATCATGTATGCAGAAATGAGAAAATACACTTACACTAGGGCTTTGGCCTAAATCATAGAGGAGGGTTCTCCTAGGCTGCTCACCAGGGCGTGAGGAGGCCCATGGCCTGCCTGGCTCCTGTGGCGCGGCAGCTGGCACACTTCCCGGGCAGCTACCTCCAGTTGCAGCTGTTGGTGCTATTTGCAGCTTCCACATCCTGAGAACTGGATATAGAGGCCTCTCCTTGGAGGGTGTGAGGAAGACCTCTCCTTGGAGGGTGTGCAAGCAGTGAGAGGGAGCTGTGGGGAAACAGAGAGGAATCAAGCCTTCCTGGATCAGGAAAAGGCCCAAATATGTGAGGAAGAGGGTGGGGGTTGGGCTGGGGTGGGGACAGTGGCCTGTGGGCTCCAGAGGAACTCCTTAAGCTCTCCTCAGGGGTCACCAAACATCAGCCAACAGCCTAGGAGGCGGAACTGCTGGTAAACACTGAAAACAGACTAACTTCTCTACTCAGAGAGGCCTTTTCAGGACCCACCCCCCACCCCAGTCCTTTGCCCTCTATCAAGTTACTGGTGTGCGATCTACATGGCCTTCAGCAGCATCTGAAGTGATTTTCTTATGTGTTCTGATTACTTGTTCATTGTCTTCATGAACATGTAAGCTCATGGGAGCTTCTAGAGGGAGGCACTTGTTCTGTATTATGCGTCTCCAGTGGTGAACACCAGGCCTGGCTCATGAGTGAGTGAGTGAGCCTGTCTAGAAAGAGCAGGCTGTGCGCTAATAAATCAAGAAGTTGGATTTCCCAACTTTACATCTGGAGAAGGTCAGCAGCCCATGCAGAGAAACTGAATTTATTTGGGCATGAGGAAATCCATTCTCCTTGGCTTTGTATAGTCCCAGCTCAGTGTAGGACCCAGCTAAATATTAGTGGGCTGTACTGTCTCATGTGATATATGCCACTTGTCAATATGTTTTGTCACCTCGTGTCATTTAGATCAAGCAAAATTATAGGGTAACTAGAAAGTTACAAGAATATAATCTTAAACATAATCATTTAGGGGAAATTTTCACCTAAAACTTGGTTAAAATTTTTTTATTATTTATTTATTCCCTTTTGTTGCTCATGTTGTTTTTTATTATTGTAGTTATTAACGTGGTTCCTACTGATGTCGTCGTTGTTGGACAGGACAGAGAGAAATGGAGAGAGGAGGGGAAGACAGAGGGGGAGAGAAAGATGGACACCTGCAGACCTGCTTCACCACCTGTGAAGCGACCCCCCCTGCAGGTGAGGAGCTGGGGGCTCCAACCAGGATCCTTACACCGGTCCCTGCGCTTTGTGCCACGTGCGCTCAACCAGCTGCGCTACCGCCCGACTCCCGGTTAAAATATTTTTAAGACTCAGTTCAATTCAATCTTACAAATTCGACTAAGTGACAGATGTGACATTGTTGTATTTCCTAAGAATCAAGCCATAACAGAAGATTTAATTAATAGCATTACCTTTACATATTAATGGAACTGAAGGAGTCTTAACTCTAAAAGTAAAGGTTCTCTAGACCTAAATATTTTATACTCAAGAAGAAAATTGGTGGGGGCCAGGTGGTGGTGCACTGAGTTAAGCGCATACAGTATGAAGTGCAAGGACCTGCACAAGGATCCCAGTTCAAGCCCCCAGTTTCCCATCTGTGCCAGGAGGTGTCACTTCAGAAGCGGTGAAGCAGGTCTGAAAGTGTTTCTGTATCTCCCTCTCTCTATCTTCCCTTCCTGTCTTATCCAATAAAATGGAAAATATGGCCAACAGGGACAGTGGATTCATGGTGCAGGCACTGAGCCCCTGGAGGCAAAATAAAAAAAGAAGAAGAAAATTGACTGAGAAGAAAAGGTTTGTCAAAAGTGACTGTTATTTCTGATAATAATATCCATGTCTGGAGGTACTGTGAAAATTATGATAGTCACTGGACATATCAGTATCTATTCCTCCCAAGGACCTCAGGGTTCATAACTTATTCCTCTATAATTACGATGAAATATCCCAGTCCTGAATTCCTCTGGGTAACTGGAGTGGTAGGGCATGTCAACCTGAATTTCTAGGAATGACTTGTACTCAGTTCAGTATTTGAACCAACATGTGCAGTATGCTACAGAGTAGAGACTTGATTCATTCACAAAGCATATCTTTATGAGCCCCACACAGGCAGCAGGCTCAGCCACAACCCTCCCAGAGAGATGTGGCCACCTCGCCTGAACATGGTGCAGTTATACCATTTGAGCTGCATTTTGACGCCCTACTTTTCTAGTAGAAAGTGAGAAAAAGAGATCTTGTCCAAAAATATTTGGGTTTAAAGGTAATATGCCTTGAGATGACACCACTTGGTACAGGTTTTTAGAGACTAGGAAAGAAAGAAATAGGGTGGCCCAGGAGGTGGCGCAGTGGATTAAGCACTGGATTCTCAAGCATGAGGTCCTGAGTTCAATCCCTAGCAGCACATGTACCAGAGAGATGTCTGGTGCTTTCTCTCTCTCCTCTTCTCTTTCTCATGAAAAAAATAAATAAATAAAATCTAAAAAGAAGAAGAAGAAAGAAAGAATTAGGGAACTTGTGTACAGAGAATCTGACACAGCTAACACCCCCTCACTGACCCCCCACAAATACAGCGACATGCAAACAGACAGTAGAGGCACCCCAATTCTGAGTAGCTCTCTCTTGGCAGACAGAGGTGCCATTTTATTTGTGTATGGCCATAGAGAAGGAGGTTTGAGTCAGCAGAAGGATGAGCAGAATCTACTTGACAGGGAAGGAGAAATGGGGTGGGTCTTACCACAGAATTTATAGGACAGGGCACATATCTGTGACCCAAGGGTTCTTTCAGACCTTACACTGTCTCAAAGAAAAGATCTTTGAGTGTTGTGATAGCAGTTCCAGTTAGTGAATGAACATTCACACACAGTAAAACTAAACATTGAATGGCACATTATGTACTCATAGCAGTCTTATTTTATTTATTTATTTATTTACCAGAGCACTGCTCAGCTCTGGCTTATGGTGGTGTGGGGGATTGAACCTGGGACTTTGGAGCCTCACGCATGAGAGTCTCTTTGCATAACCATTATGCTATCTACCCCCACCCATATCAGTCTTATTTTGAAAAATAAAATTTAAAAATTGTTCCATAGCAGCCCAAGAGGTTACACAGTGACCAGTGCACTGATCTTGCACACAGGAAGCCCCAAGTTGGATCTCTGACATAGAACATACCAGAGTGAAACTGTAGTTCTCTTTCTTCTCTTCCTTCCTTCTCTCCCATTAATAAACAGCATTAAGAATTGTACTTTTTAAGTTATTTTATTTTTAAGAATTATTTTATCCCAACTGTGACTCCATCTCCCCAGACAATACCTTGGGTCCACCTGCATGCTAGCTATCAGATTCAGGCAAAAACTAGTAAAGTCATGGGCCCCTCAGAATATACCTAAAATAGACCTACTAGCTTTTCCCAAAACGGAGACCCCACATTTTCATCTGCAGTAATCTTGCCTTTAGGTTCAGGATCAGTCAACAATTTGTTCTGCTTTATATCTTAACTCTTTTTCAACCACCACATTCCAGATGCTACCATGATGCCAACCCGACTTCCCTGGGCAGATGACCCCACCAATGTGTCCTGGAGCCCCGACTCCCCATAGCCCTGCCCCACTAGGGAAAGACAGAGACTGGCTGGGAGTGTGGATCAACCTGCCAACGTCCATATTCACTGGGGAAGCAATTACAGAAGCCAGACCTTCCACCTTTTGCGCCCCACCAATGATTCTGGGTCCATACTCCCAGAGGGTTAAAGAATAGGAAAGCTGCGGAGGGTAGATAGCATAATGGTGATGTAAACAGACTCTCATGCCTGAGGCTCCGTCAAGTCCCAGGTTCAATCCCCCGCACCACCATAAGCCAGAGCTGAACAGTGCTCCAGTTAAAAAAAAAAAAGAATAGGAAAGCTACCAGGGGAGGGGATGAGATGCAGAGTTCTAGTAGTGGTAACTGTGTGGAATTGCACCCCTCTTATCCTATGGTCTTGTCAGTATTTCCATTTTATAAATAAAAAAATATTTTATGAAAAATTACAAGGGCAGCCTGGCAGTAGCCCACCCAATAGAGTACAAACATTACCAAGCAGAAGGACCTGAGGTTCAAGTCCTTGGTCCCTATCTGCAGAAGAAACTTCAGGGTTTTGCTTTCTCTCTTCCCTACCCTTCACCCCATATTTTTCTCTGTATCAGAGAAAATATACCAAGCCCCTGTGATAGATAACCCTGGTGGCAAGTAAAATAAAGTAAAATAAAATACTTCTTAGTGTTGGGTGGGAACTTAGATCATATTGGGAACCATCATCAATATAATCAGTTTTATCACAAATACATTTGCCACTTTATTCTTTAAAAATCTTGGATTTTAACCCCGGCTCCCCACCTGCAGGGGAGTCGCTTCACAGGCGGTGAAGCAGGTCTGCAGGTGTCTTTCTCTCCCCTTCTCTGTCTTCCCCTCCTCTCTCCATTTCTCTCTGTCCTATCCAACAACGAACAACATCAACAATGGCAATAATAATAATAAGCTACAACAAGGGCAACAAAAAGGGGAAAAAATGGCCTCCAGGAGCGGTGGATTCATAGTGTAGGCACGGAGCACAGCAATAACCCTGGAGGGAAAAAAAAAAAAAAAAAAAGATGCTGGATGGAGCATGGTCACAAAGAACATCACCAAATTTCCACTTAATGTCATATGTTCCCAGTCAAATCCACATAGTCACCAGATAGTTTACTCTTGGCCTACAGACTGAAATAAAAACAAGTAAAGTCACACACTAAAAGCTGATACAAGCCTCTGTTGATTTATTTTCATCCTTTCCACAAGTACTCTATTTGATGGGGGGCGGAGAAAGTGAGTAAAGCTATATTTTGAGGGCTGGGGAAGATAGCATAATGGTCATGCAAAGAGACTCTCGTGCCTGAGGCTCCAAAGTCACAGGTTCAATCCCCTTGCACCACCATAAACCAGAGCTGAAAAATTCTCTGGTTAAAAAAATTTTAAATATATATATATATATAGAGAGAGAGAGAGAGAGATAAACTTCTGTTTGCATCAGTGATTTCTTAGTCATGTTTATACTAAGGAAGAGATTTATAATAAAACAAAATAAAAATGTTTTATGAGTTTTTAAGTGAAGCTCTAAACATTATTATTAATACCCCACTAGGTACTAAAGGAAAAAAAAATGATTTGCCTTAACAATAAAACCATAACAAAAAGTAACAATAAGCAAATTGCATCTCTGTTTTCAGGTTAGTTGATTCTTAAGATCCTCCAAGATTTTAATATATTTAACTTTTATTTAATTTATTTTGTTTTAATAAAAGAGATACAGAGAAAGAGAGAGATACCATAGTACTGCTCAGCTCTGGCTTATGGTGGTGCTAGGGATTGAACCTGGGACCTTGGAGCCTCAGTCATGAAAGCTGTTTGAATAACCATTATACTATCTCTCCAGTGCACTATTTAACTTTTTTAATAGTTATTTTCAATAGGGTTATTGCATTGTTTAATCTTTTAAGGTAAAATAAGTGGCCTGGAATGTGGTATAATAAATAAAGTGGGTTTGTTGTTTATTTTTGCCTCCTGGATTATCACTGGGGCTTGGTCATTTATTTTATTTATTTATTTATTTTTGATAGGACAGAGAGAAATTGAGAGGGGAGGGGAAGACAGAAGGACACCTGCAGACCTGCCTCACCGCTTGTGGGGTGACTCACCTTGCAGGTGGCGAGCCGGAGGCTTGAACAGGGATCATTGCACGGGTCCTTGCTCTTTGTACTATGTGCGTTTAGCCTGGTGCACCACCACCCAGCCCCCATAAAGTGTTGACTCTAAAGTATCATGTTTTGAGTTTGATTCCTGCCATCTCATATGCCAGAGTGAAGCTCTGGTTCTCTCTGCCTGCCCCCCCCCCATTAATAAATACAAATATTTAAATAAATACATGTTATTTCCAATGGTTCATTATAATTAACCTGTGGAAATTCACTATATACAAATTCATTAAAAATTGTTGCAATGATGAATTCTAAAACTTAGGGTTTTATTATTCTTGTCTTTTTCTGTTTTGTTTGTTTAATAAGGGAAGCAATGAATAAGGGAAGCAATGACTATAAGACAGGTGTCACATGGGCGCAATTTCTTGTCTTTCCATGATAGGTGTCAGCACACCATTCCTACCACTGACACAGACCTTCCTCCACCATCATACAGTGGGTCCTCAATTTAGATACTTAGAAAAATGTGAGGGGTCAGGTGGTGGCACACCTGATTGAGCTCACACGTTACAATGCACAAAGACCTGGGTTCAAGCCCCCGGCCCCAACCTTTAGGGAGAAAACTTCTCAAGTGGTAAAGCAGGGTTGCAGGTGTCTCTCTTTCTCATTCCCTCTCTAGCCCCCTTCCCCTCTCAATATCTCTGTCTCCATCCAATAAACAAAATAAGTACATAGAGAAATAAAAGGAATTTATAAAAATAGAGAACAGGGAGAAACATCTAGAACTCTTCAGTATATAAAATAGATTAGTACGGAGTTGACTAGAAGTTAAATCTTTCACGGCTAATTCAATTTCACGGTGGCCTGTTGGCTGTCATTAAATAAGACATAAACTCCCCCAAAGAATTGCTGACCTATCTTTAGGCCTGAAATTATATTTGAAAATACAATTAACCTTATTTAAAGCAAAAAAAAATTCTGGAACACATGAGTAATTAATTAGTTTTAGAAATTATGTAGATCAATATCAGGAACAGTGAGACAATGAATTGAAGAGTAAGAAAGCTCTAAAGCCTTAGCAAAAATTTCACATTTTTTTCACTCATTCCTACTGATCTATACATTATCTTTCTGTAGTCTGGCAATTACTTGAATATAAAAGCTCTTTCTGTTAATCTTCAACCTGAAAAGTAGTAAAGTCACAAAAGTATAAAGGAGAATGGACCTTTCAATCCAATGGCTCTCCAGGATTTTCTAGGCTTTTTCATCTTGCTCGCTTTTGAAGGCTCCTCCTTTCACGATCCCCCCACCCCCCTTCATAAGCTTGGACCTTTATAAAGTCTTAGAAACCATGACCCTTCTCTATGTCTCTCATATGTAAAACTATCTGAATAGCCTTTTAAATAGTTACTATGTTTGGGTGTAAACTTTCTGAAGGCAGCCGCATAAAACAAACCAAAATTTTTAAAAAACATTTTACTTAATTATTCCCTTTTGTTGCCCTTGTTGTTTTATTGTTGTAGTTATTATTGTTGTTGTTGTTGTTGGATAGGACAGAGAGAAATGGAAAGAGGAGGGGAAAATAGAGAGGGGGAGAGAAAGAGAGACACCAGCAGAACTGCTTCACGCTTGTGAAGCGACTCCCCTGCAGGTGGAGAGCTGGGGGCTCAAACTGGGATCCTGTGGTCCGCGAGGTGGTGCAGTGGCTAAAGCACTAGACTCTCAAGCATAACGTTCTGAGTTCAATCAATCCCCGGCAGCACATGTACCAGAGTGATGTCTGCTTCTTTCTCTCTCCTATCTTTCTCATTAATAAAATAAATAAAATCTTTAAAAAAAACAAATAACAACAGCAACAAAACACAAGATCCTTAGGCCAGTCCTTGCACTTTACGCCACTTGCGCTTAACCCACTGAGCTACCACCCAACTCCCAAAACAGACCAAATTTTGTTCATTCTCTATTTCAGCGATTTCACTATGAGGAATTTATTTATAATCTAACTAAATAAGCACAGGCACAAAGTTATGAATATAAGGAATTGACAGCCAAGGGTGGAAAGTGGTGCACTTGACTGAGCCCTTGTGTTACAATACACTAGGACCCAGGTTCAAGCCCCAGTCCCCACTTAAGTATGGTCATGCTTAAATGTTGAAACATTTGAAAAATCCCCACCTAGTATTGTTGGAATCTAATTTCCTCAAACAACTTATTTTAGGATCACTTTCAGGGTCAATAGATGACCAACTTGCTTCTCAATTTCAGACACTCTGTGAGAAAGGCTGAAGAGGGGGACAAAATAAAACATTAGTTTCTACTCAAAAGCCTGCCAACCTGTACAAGAATGCTGTTCCAGTGTCTGTGTAAGGGCAGGCAGTTCTAGGTATATCATGTACAAAGCCAAGAAATGGGCAGAGTTTTTAAATTAGACAGTTCTCAAAAAAAAAAAGTTTACAAGTGGTCAATATGTATATGAAATACTACATCATTAATCATCACAAAAAATGCAAATGAGTTGGGACTTCACACAGGCAAGTCCTGTGCTCTACCTGCTGAGTGCCTTAGGGCCCATCTAAAAAAAAAAAATGCAAATGAGATACCACTTCACATTCACAAGGATGGACATCCTTTTATCTTTAAAAGGAGAGCAACAAGTATCAGGTTGTAGAGAAACTGGAATATTCATATACTGCTAGAAGAAATAGGAAATGGCTCAGCTCCTGTGGAGTGACCCCTCAAAAAGTTAAACATAGAATTACCATATGATCCAGCAATTCTACTCCCAGCTATATACCCTAAAAGTTGAAAATAGGAATTCCAACAATACACATATGTGCATACTCATGGTAGCACTAGTCACAATAGAGAAAAAGAGTCCAACAAGCCAGTGTTCATGAGTGGATGAATAAATGATTTGTAAACACAATAGGATACTATTTAGTCATAAAAAGAACAGAAACTGATACTATAATGTGGGTGAAACTTGATGGCATTATGCTAAATGAAGAAACCAGACAAAATAGAATCACATATTATATGAGATGACCAGAATAGGTAGATCTATAGATATAGTGGAAATTGAGTGTTATCAAGGGGTCGGAGAGGGACAGAATGGGACTAACAGGTATGGGATCTCCTTCGGGTGATGTGGGACTAGGTAGAGCTATTGGCTGCACAACATTGCTAATTTTATGTTATATAAATCTCTTTCCAGTTTTTTTTTCAATTTCTTTATTGGGGAATTAATGTTTTACATTCAACAGTAAATACTATAGTTTGTACATGCATAACATTCCCCAGTTTCTCATATAACAATACAACCCCCACTAGGTCCTCTGTCAGCCTTCTTGAACCTGTATTCTCCCTACCCACCCACCCCAGAGTCTTTTACTTTGGTGTGATACGCCAATTCCATTTCAGGTTCTACTTGTGTTTTCTGATCTTGTTTATCAACTTATGCCTGAGAGTGAGATCATCCCATATTCATCCTTCTGTTTCTGACTTATTTCACTTAACATGAATTTTTCAAGGTCCATCCAAGATCCACTGAGAATGGTAAAGTCATCATTTTTTACAGCTGAGTAGTATTCCATTGTGTATATATACCACAACTTGCTCAGCCATTCATCTGTTGTTGGGACACCTGGGTTGCTTCCAGGTTTTGGCTATTACAAATTGTGCTGCCAAGAACATGTGTACATAGATCTTTTTGGATGGGTGTGTTGGGTTCCTTAGGATATATCCCCAGGAGAGGAATTGCAGGATCATAGGGTAGGTCCATTTCTAGCCTTCTGAGAGTTCTCCAGACTGTTCTCCACAGAGGCTAGACCAATTGACATTCCCACCAGCAGTGCAGATGGGTTCCTTTGACCCCACACCCTCTCCAGCATTTGCTGCTGTTACCTTTTCTGATGTATGACATTCTCACAGGAGTGAAGTGGTATCTCATTGTTGTCTTTATTTGCATTTCTCTGACAATCAGAGACTTGGAGCATTGTTTCATGTGTTTCTTGGCCTTTTGGATCTCTTCTGTGGTGAATATTCTATCCATGTCCTCCCCCCATTATTGGATGGGGTTATTTGTTGCTTGCATCTTTTCTATCAACGATTCCATTCATACTAAGGATAGTTTTTCATGTGACTATTGTATACAGTGTCAGGGAAATCTTTCATTCTTTTTTTTTTTTTTTTTTTTAAGATTTATTCATTATTGAGAAAGATAGGAGGAGAGAGAGAAAGAACCAAACATCACTCTGGTACATGTGCTGCTGGGAACTGAACGCAGGACATGCTGCTTGAGAGTCCAATGGTTTATCCACTGCGCTAGCTCCCGGACCACAATCTTTCCTTCTCTTATGAATGCTCATAATACTGTTCTTAAGGACATGTAAGTAATACACACTTTTCTGGTACTCTCCCAATCCTTCCAAATTAAAGAGTTATTCTTTCTGTGTGGTTGGCTGTGTTTCTAGTTCATTTGGTCTGGAAGTGTTCTGAGTTCAGTAGTAGGAGGAAGGCTGGCAAGGAATCAGTGATAGTGTGGTCTGGGAGGTAGTGCAGTGGATGAAGCACTGGATCATCCCAGCAACACTTGTACCTGACTGATGCCTGGTTCTTTCTCTCTCCTCCTGTTTCTCTTATTAATAAACAAGTAATAAAAAATATTCTTAAAAGAAAAAAAGCAATCAGTGATGACAGTGTCCTGGCAGGCTGGCACATTGGTAACTGTAGCCACAGCAGAGTCCAGGCATGAGAGCAAGCCATCAAAAGGAAGGCTTCTGGCCCTGTCAGTTTCTTTCATTCTTCCTTCCTTTCCTCTCTCTTTCTCTCCAGAGTGCTATTCAGCTCTGGTTTATGGTGGTGCTGGGGATTGAACCTAGGAATCTAGAGCCCCAGGCATGAAAGTTGTTTTGCATACATCATACTGGCTCTTCTGTTGCATCTAGTAAGGGATGGAGAAGGGAGTCACTGTTCTTTTGTTTTTCTGTTTCTACCAGAGCACTGCTATAAACTCTGGTACCTGAAATTGAACCTAGGATCTCAAAGCCTCATCTCTCATCTTAGGAATGAGTCTTTTTAATAACCATTATGTTCTCTCTGGTTCCTTGTCACTCTTTTGTCGTGCTGCGATGTGGAGGAGAGAGAGAAGATCCTGAGCCGAGAGGGAACACAATTCTTTATTAGCACGGGCACTTCAGAGGTGGGTGAGAGCGCAGTGGTTCGGGCCACGTGAAGGTAGCCAAAATGGCCGCCTTGTGCAGCACCCCTTTTCTGCGTCTAACCACTGAGGTGAAAATTGGGCAAGAGAGAGAGAGCAGAAGGGCTTTATGGGGCAAAAACCGGGAGTGATGAGCCGGGACAGGATTGGTTGGGAAGGGCACTTTGAGAATATCATATTAACTCTCGTGGGAAATGGCACTAGCCTGAGGGGACAACATGGCAAAACAGGCGCTGCGGGAACTGGCACTAGCCTGAGGGGACATCTGCACAGCACTCTTTGAACTTGCTCTAATTTTGACATTGCTAGATTGCCTTAATGCTGCATGTCTATGGATCTCTATGGGTCTTTGCCCACTACTCTGGAGAAATTGCACAGGTCAAGCCGCCATTTCTCGAAGTTTCTGTGCACCTGCTCTGGTGTATTGTTCATCCTGTGGATGGCCTCCAAGGTAATGCCAACTCTTGTTGCTTTTGTGAAGAGGTCTGTTTCCTTGCTTCTTGATCTAAATGTGCCTAGCCCATTCTCTATGCTTAAGTCCCAGACAGGTGGATTTGACTCAATGGGCAGAATAAAACTGGAGTTCTCTGAAATTCATGCTGTGGAGTGTGAGGAGTTGCATGGTTCTTGATCTGAGTAGTCTCCAAGTCTTACTTTTCATACCTTCCTGGGCATAACACTGGCACCTGAGGGTGTGGTATCTGAACTTCCTGTTTATCTTCAGGAGTACTTTCTCACAGCCAACAGATTTTTTTAACGGTTATTACATATATATATATATATATATTATATATAAAGGTTATTATATATAATACATATATGAAAGATAGGAGGAGAGAAAGAACCAACATCACTGGTACATGTGCTGCTGGGGGTTGAACTCAGGACCTCATGCTTGAGTCCAGTCTCACCACTTCCCAGACCACCTGTTCAAATGTTTTTATAGCAAATTTAGTTCTTTAGGCAGCAACTTGTATTTATGTTTAAATGTTTATTGCTGTAATGTTAGAAATAGCACAGAAAAGAAAGGAACAGCATGAATGACCATCTGGAAAGGAACATAAAATATACTATGGCAAATACTATAGAAACGTTTTTGGGGGTTGGGAGGAAATTAGGTAGAATTATAGTTATACAGACTCTCATGCTTGAGGCTCCAAGTCCCCAGCACTACCAAAAGCCTGAGCTGATCAGTTTTCTAGTAAAAACAAAACAAAACAAAAAAAACTTTTATTTAATGTTTATTTTATTGCCACCAGGGTTATTGCTAAGGCTCAGTACCCACACTACAAATACACTACTCCTGGCAGCCATTTTTTCCTTTTATTTTTCTAATTTTTATTAGATAGGACTGAGAGTAGATGGGAAAACAGAGAGAGGGAAAGTGGTCTGCGAGGTGGCAGAGTGGATAAAACATTGGACTCTTAAGAGTGAGGTCCTGGGAGGCTGCACTGTAGCGTAGCAGGTTAATTGCACATGGTGCAAAATACAAGGACCAGCATAAGGATACTGAGCCCCCGGATCCCCACCTGTGGTGGTGGGGGGTAGATTTACAAGCAGTGAATCAAGTCTGCAGGTGTCTATCTTTCTCTCCCTGTCTTCCCCTCCTCTCTCGATTTCTCTGTTCTAATGACAATAACAGTAACAAGGGCAACAAAAGGGGAAAAAATTAGCCTTCAGGAGCAGTGGATTTGTAGTGCAGGCACTGAGCCCCAGCAATAACCCTGGAGGCAAAAAAAAAAAAAAGTGAGGTCCTGAGTTCAATCCCCAGTAGCACATGTACCAGAGTGAAGCCTGTTTTTTTCTCTCTCCTATCTTCATGAATAAATCTTAGGAGACAGGGAGTAGTGAAACATAGACACCTACAGACCTGCTTCACCACTTGTGGACTCCCTGCAGCTGGGGAACAGGGTCTAGAACCCAGGTCCTTGTGTTTGATGGTATGTGCCCTTAACCAGGTACACCACTGCCTGGCCCCTTACAGAATTTTATATCTGAATTATATAACTGAAGATAAAAAAATCTGCCTTTTGACTGGGAGTATGGACCGACCAGCCAACGCCCATGTTCAGCGGGGAAGCAATTACAGAAGCCAGACCTTCTACCTTCTGCAACCCACAATGACCCTGGGTCCATGCTCCCAGAGGGATAGAGAATGGGAAAGCTATCGGGGGAGGGGGTGGGATATGGAGATTGGGTGGTGGGAATTGTGTGGAGTTGTACCCCTCCTACCCTATGGTTTTGTTAATTAATCCTTTCTTAAAAAAAAAAAAAGAGAAAAAAAAACATATAGGAAGGAAAATTATTCAAAAAAAAAATCTGCCTTTTAAAAAAATTTACAAGGATATTTTCCCACTGTATTTCTACATATTTGCTTGTCCTCAGGATTATAATTCTTCACATTATTCTGTATCTATATTATAGGTTTTTTTCCTCCCAATTTACCAAACAGTAAATTCAACTATATATTGATAGGTTTAAACCAATGGTCACGCTTCAAGAAATAAAGGACACTTCATACTGGTAGATATGATCTACTAGAAGATGGGCAAGAGTGTAGCATACTCACTTATGCCTATAATTGTGTGGTATATTTTACAGTATTGTGACGTATGGCTAAACAGCACTAGCAGAACAGAACAGTTTCCTAACGCCAGGGAACACCTTGGCTCAGACCCAGGGAACTTCCCTTGGCATGGAAGTGTTTGCACTGCTGTTTACATCTTTGCATTAGAAGGCCCCAGGAAAATGAACCACCACATACTTTTTGTAGCATACATCTCGTCTTTGTCAGACTCTAACACTGGTGGAAAAGATATACCAAGAGTCATTGGAAAATGACAAGTTGGGAAAAAAAATCAACTTCCCACAAACTTTTAATAGTCTATTACCCCATCAATGCTCCATACTCAAACCCCAAGATGTTGTTTTATGTAAATCCAGTGCTCAAATGCAAAAAGTAACTGGCTTTTTTTTTTTTTTACTTAACTATATATGTATCAAGTAGAACTCGATTATAAGATGCCAATTAAGAGCTGGCCTTGCTTTTCACTCAAAATTAGTTTCTTTCCAAAGTTAACTTTCAAACTACTTGTCTGAGCAATATTTACAATTCCTTAGCCATTGTTGTATTTGTCAAATGGCCACCATCACTTTCCATCTTTAGCATATAATTCTTTTTTTAAGTCTATATATATATATATAATTCCCTTTTCTTGTCCTTGTTTTATTGTAGTTATTGATGTCATTGTTGGATAGGGCAGGGAGAAATGGAGAGAGGAGGGGAAGACAAGAGAGGGGGAGAGAAAGACACCTACAGACCTGTTTCACAGCCTGTGAAGACTCCCCTGCAGGTGGGGAGCCAGGGTCCTTGTGCTTTGTGCCACGTACAATTAACCCGCTGTGCTACCGCCAGACTCCCAGCATTTAATTCTTGTCCCTGTGGTGCTTTGGACACTGTGATTTTCTTTTTCAGACTGAACACTAAGAAAATTAACATGGTAAATTTCAACACCTTTGTAGCAATCATCTAGAACTAAAACTATCAAACAGCAGCCCCTGATCCTTATAGATGTTAGAAAACTGGACTACTCAAGTGTTAGTATACTTGACAGTCTAATCTTTACTTGAAGTCTATACCCAAAGTGTTATAACTACTTTTTAAATATTTATTCCCTTTTGTTGCCCTTGTTTTATTGTTGTAGTTATTCTTGTTGTCGTTGTTGGATAGGCCAGAGAGAAATGGAGGAGGGGAAGACAGAGGGGGAGAGAAAGGCAGACACCTGCAGACCTGCTTCACTGCTTATGAAGGGACTCCCCTGCAGGTGGGGAGCCAGGGGCTCAAACCGTGGTCCTTAGACTGGCCCTTACACTTGGTGCCACATGCACTTAAACCACCGTGCTACCACCAAACTCCCTTTGTAACTATTTCTAATAGTGCCTATACACTTAAAATCACCTTCAGTTGCATGCTTGGAGGTCCCCACAGTAGATAAAGCATTGGACTCTCAAACACGAGGTCCTGAGTTCAATCCAAGAGATACTCTGGTTTTCTCTTAATAAATCCTGGAGGCAAAAAGTTATACTGACATTTTGCACTAAACTGTCTCAACTTCAATTTCTTGAGTTTTGGACATTCAAGCTTCAAGGATTATCACTAAAACACTAAATTAGTTATCTGGTAATAGGTAGCCCCCCCCCCAAAGTCTTACTCCCATTCTCAACATTTTACCTTGTGGGGTTCATGATACACCCAATAAAGTTACAAAATAGTTTTCCTGAAGAAAATTCTGACTATAGCACAAAGTTCCATGTAAATCAGACTCTTGTTCCTCAAAGATTAATTTTAGTTTTTCTATTCACTTAGCTTAGAAACCAGCATCTTCCAAGAGTGGTCACTACCATTACTTTTACGTATGTGCCTTGCCCTTGAAAAAAAAAATCTTGTTTAATCCAACATTCTAAAATTTTCCTCATTGACATATATAGCATCCTGAGAACACTTGGAAGGCTTGACAAAAACTTATCAGTTCATTAACCTATTTATAACCAAGTGTTTTTAAAGCGAAAAACTACTAGTTCTTAACACCTATTTAAATGGTGTTATTAAAGATACTATCAAAAACATTAAAAGTGTAACAAAATATTAAAATTTTAAGTGAAAGCAATTTAACTAATATTTAAAACCTCTGCAATTATTAGTTTATTAGTATCATCCAGGACTCAGATGTTCAATATTCTTCCTGAAATTACATAAACAAATGCAAATGGAAAGAATCCAAGTCAAAATTATATAACAAAACAGCACTCCATCACAAAAGCGTGTAAAATTACAAGAACGCTATTTTAAAACACTGGCACTTTAAGAGAACAATAATCTCAAAAACCACAGAATTGCCAAATTGTTCCCTAAAGTGCTAAGCAGATAAACTTAGGACTCTAATGATGAATTTGGGTTTTTTAAGAAAAAAATCAAACCCAACTAAATTGAATAAATTATACAAAGTTTAAATGTCTCCATGTCTGACTTATAAAGGGGCAAACCATAATGTAGGGAAATAAGATCCTAAAATGTTGCACTTTAAAAATTGGCCTAATTAAAAATATCTTTGATGGATTATCAAGTTTCCTAACTGATCCATATTTAGATAAGTAGATATTTACAGCCAGTACTTTTTTTCTAGTGCCTTTGCTGGAACTAACCTCAACAAAAAATTAAATATGGCAGTCTTGTACTTTTAAGCTCACGCTTTTGGAGATACATTCTCAGGTCTTTTTTAATGTGGGATTATTTGCAAATCTAACTGCCATTACATGGTAATGGGAGTTAAAGAATGTAGAGTCCTCATGTAAAGACTAGAACATACTTTTCTATTAAGTCCTTCAAGGACAGACTTTCAATGTTTGATTCTAACAATCCCATGCTGCAAGTAGACTGGTTACACCTTACTTTGGAAATGTAACTGGGCTATGTGAAATTTGCTATTAACCAATCAAGATTTTAGAGCTTGTAATGGAGGAAAAAATGTCTCAATTGAACATTTACCCATATCATGAATAAGCAGGGTGTGTAGACAAAAGCTTTTATCAGCTAACTATATGAAAAGATTAAACACTATAATAACTCATGTGATTCAAAGTGGACAAAAGCAATTAAGACTAGCTTCCCCTCAAGAAAAATTTTCAGATCTATGAAAAGGACAACAATACTAATAAAAAAAATTGTATTTACTTAGAAGCATTCAGAATGTCAACAAAACAGCTGCAACTCTTTTTTTGCAATTACAGAGTGGTATTTCAGTTTAACAGAACAATTATTTCGTATAAGCTGCATCAGACAACTGAAGATGAAAAAAAAAAAATAACTACCATCCCCATATATAACTAATTTGTGCTGTGCACCAACAAGAACCTGCTTTAAATTTCCATGCCAATTTACAACCCCCTTACTGTACCAGGCAAGGTTAGTGGCTATTGAAAATACCACCAGGACAGGGCTATCTAAAGACACATTCGGTAGTGTGTTAACTATACAAAAAAAGACACTGTACAGTTTAAAAACAAATCTTACACAGCCTTACATTTCAATTTTTTTCTTTAAAAGGAGTGAGTTGTGTACAGGGGGGTTAAATGCTTTATAGACAAGAAAAAAAACTGCGCTAGAACCAACTTATTCATCATCATCATCTTCCTCTTCGTCTTCATCTTCTTCATCTTCCTCTTCTTCCTCATCCTCATCCTCTTCTTCATCTTCCTCCTCTTCCTTCTTTTTCTTGCTTTTTTCAGCTTTGACAACTCCCTTTTTGGCTGCATCAGGCTTGCCTTTAGCTCGGTAGGCAGCAATATCCTTGCAAAATAAAGGACAGACAATGAAGGAAAGAAAAAAACAGCTAATGGAAGAAATAAAACAGCCATCTTATGAAAAATCACAATCTCAGTTAACTAAAATATATTACCTGCAGATCCAATTCAAACAATATTCAGAACTTTGAGTAATGTATATTTAATTAGTTTAAGAACATTATAATTAACAATCCACAACTTACAGGATGGGATAGTATAATAATATTTGCAATGTTATGCCTCACTGAACTGCAATTATGTACATCTCAACTTTAGTTTATTGAACTAGAATGCAGAGACTTTGATTAAAGGGTAGACACTGCCACCTTCTGAATGCAAAAAAAGCATTCTACAGGTTATTATCAGACCCTGATTCAGAGCAGGAAATTTTGTATATAAAGATAGTTTTTCCAGTAAGTATGTAATTAACACCCAGAATTTTTTTTCTGAGTGACTAATGTAAAATTCAGTATTTTCACTTGGTCTAGGGTGTTATGGCCTATTCTTCATCACACAGATTTGGCCACCCAGATCAACAAAATTTTTCAGGGCAAGTTTATTTTCTCCAATCTTCAAAATAATAATCATCTGACTCAAAGCTATTACCAAAAATTTTGAAAATGAGTCTTAGGATACCCAAACCAGCCTTAATGTACAGAATCCTCTACCAAACTTACTCAAATTATTTTGAACCAAACATTGTATTCAATCTTCTTTATTCCTTGAAAGATGGGAAAGAACTTAAGACTGTAATGACTGGCACACAGATTAAAAGTTTCCTAAGAATCACACTGTTCCTCCAGTCTTTACTGAGCAAACCCAGCCTTACCTTTTCGTATTTTTCCTTCAGCTTAGCAGCCTTCTTTTCATAAGGCTGCTTGTCATCTGCAGCAGTGTTATTCCACATCTCTCCCAGTTTCTTTGCAACATCACCAATGGATAGGCCAGGATGTTCTCCTTTGATTTTGGGGCGATACTCAGAACAAAACAAGAAAAAGGCCGACCTAAAAGAAATTTAATTTCAGAATAGTAAGTTTATCATCAAGTGAATATTGTACTAATATAATAGAAAAGCTAATTCCTACCATGCACTGGTATTATATTTAAAAAAAAAAAAAAAGCCTTCATAACCAAAGCTTATTTCAACATATTGTTAAAGCTCTGGGAGAACATTCTACAAATGTTAAATCTAAGTACCTCAAGTTGATATTAAGAAAAAAAAAGGTAATAATGCTACCAGGAATTTCATCCACAATACCTAAACATACTAATGTGAGCCACTATTCACTAGAAACTGGAATTGTACGTCTCAAACCCACAAGAAGACTTGCTAAAAACCTCGAGAACAAAAATGAACAGATACTTACGGAGGCCTCTTAGGTGCATTGGGGTCCTTGAATTTCTTTTTTGTTTCCCCTTTAGGGGGGATATAAGTTTTCATTTCTCTTTCATAACGGGCCTTGTCAGCCTTTGCCATGTCTTCAAATTTTCCTTTCTCTTTAGCAGACATGGTCTGTAAAAGAATAATTGTGAACACAAGTTGATGTTGAAAATACAATACTTTACCCTCAAATATTAAACTGAATTAAGTTTCCCATATGTTTAGTTTCATCACAAAAAAATTATGTAAGTGGCACGTGGGCCTTTTAAAAAACCTCACAATTCTCTTAAACACACACACAACACATGCTGAAAGTTCTTACCTTCCACCTCTCTGAACACTTCTTGGAAAATTCTGAAAAGTTGACCGAAGCATCCGGGTGCTTCTTCTTGTGCTCCTCGCGGCAAGTTTGCACAAAGAATGCATATGATGACATTTTGCCTCTTGGCTTCTTAGGATCTCCTTTGCCCATGTTTGATTACTTTTCTAAAAAGAAAATAAGGAGAGTTAAGTACTTGATGTTAGTAACTAAATTGTGGCATTTAAGAGCACTTCAGCTTCTTGGGGGAGTCAACTACATAAAATACGGGTTTTATTTAACATGTAAGTGACATTTATATCCCTTAATATCAAACAAGAAAATGGCACAGCCAATTCCTAGAAGTTATGCCAAGCCAAAAAAAAAAAAAGTCTTCCAACATTACCTCCAAAAATATGCAGAACTATATAGTATTCGCTGTTTCTAATGAGCACCTAAAATCTTTCTAAATGTAAAAACCATTTTAGTCAACAAAATCAAAGATGGCCAAGTAAACTGCTGCCAATCCATGCTACTTCAAGAAAAAAAAAGGGGGGGGTGAGCAAACCCTTCCAGATCGTGGGCTCCGCCGCCTGCCAAGTATCTGAAAGTTTTCCCCGACCAGAACTTTTAAAAGCTCCTTTGCATCAAGTTTGCGGGGCGCGGCGGCGGCGGCGGCGGCGGGCTCCTCAGCGCGGCCCCAGCCCCGCGGCCCCTCCCGGACCGAGCTGTTTCGGTTCTGACGGCTCGTCCCGTCCCGCTCGAAGTTTCTGCGAGTAAACAAGGGTGAGGGACAAAAGCCACTCCTGCTGGGACGCCCCCCCCCCCCCCCGCCAGGGCACTCTTTCTTTTCTTTTCCTTTCTCCTTGATTTGTCACAAAAGTTGGGGCGCCGCCGGCACGCGGCCCGCGTCTTCCCGCCGCGACACCCCTCAGCCCGCAGCGTCGGGGGCGGCGGGGAGCCGGGGGCGGCCGCGGAGGCCCGCGCCCCGCCCGCCACGTGCGCCCGCCGCTCGCCCGCCCTCCGCCGGCGGCGCAGGCCCCGCGGCCGCCCCCATTTTGTCGGGCTCGGCGGAGGGAGCAGCCCCGCTCGAAATGGGGGCTGGCTCCGCCCGCCCGCGGCCGCCGGGCCCGGCGCGCACGGAATGGCCGCTGCGCGTCTTCTCCGCCTGCGCCGCCGCCGCCGCGAGGGCGAGCGCGAGCGAGAATATGGCTCCTTCCCGTGTGTGTGTGTGTGTGTGTGTGTGTGTGTGTGTGCGTGTGCGCGTGTGAGGGAGAAGAGCGCGAGCGGGTGTGAGTGTGAGCGGGACGCACGCTCGGCCATGACGACGGGGGAGGGGCGGGGGCGCGGGCCGGACCTCCCCCGCCCGCAGGCGCCCCCCGCCCGCCGCCGCGGCCCCGGCTCCCCGCCGCCCCCGCACGGAGGACGCGGGGCTGGGCCAGGGAGGAAAAAAAAAGTTGCCTCGGAACTGCTGCGCCCAGCTCCCCCGCCCGCCGCCTTGTTTTCTCTCCAGCCAGCAGCGCCGGCCGAGTCAGCCATGTTCCAGCGAGCGCAGCGGCGCCGCTCCCCCCGCCCGGCACAGGCCCCGCCGCCCCCGGCCCCGCCGCCCGCAGCGCCGCCCGCCCGTGCCCGCCGCCCGGCTCTCTGCGGCGGCCGAGGCACCGTGGAAGCGCCGCCGCCGCCCGCCGCGCACGCCGGCCGTCCGCACGCTCGGCCCGGGGGCCCAAAACACGTTCAAAATTGTATCATTAAAAAAAATTTTTTTTTTTTTGCGCCAGTCAGCGAGGACGCCGCCGGGGGTGGCAACTCGCGGGGCCGGCGGCTCGCGACGCCTCGGGCAGCCCGGGGCCGCGGCTCCGACACGGGGCAGGGCTCCGGCGCCCGGGAGCAGCCGCGCTCCGCGCGCAGGTCCCCCCACGGTCCCCCCTCATTTGCCTTTGTGTGGATCCTGACCCGCCGGCTCCCGGCCGCGGGGTTCCGGCCGCCGCGCGGGCTGCGGAGCTGCCGGAGGCGCTCTCCCCGCCGCGGCGTGGCCCCACACTCACCCTCCGCGAGGCACAGAGTCGCCCAGTGCCCGTCCGGCTCGCACTTGCCCCGGCGCTGTCTCTATGGAGCTCAATGTACTGCAATGGCTGTGAGAGCGGGAGCCAGACGCAGCCTCCTCACTCTCTCCGCTCTGTAACATTACTCTCCAGCCAGCGCGGCTCCTATTGGCTACCGCCAACTCACGGGGCTCGCTCATTGGCCCGATACCTCCCATTGTCCTGACCAGAGCCCGTTGGCTATTGGCTGTCTCCGGGAACACGTCATCAAGGATTGAAACAGCGCGCAAATCTGAATGCGTGTGTATGCCGGGCAAAGAGGCTGAGGCGGGAGAGGCAGAGGCAGAGGCAGCAGCTGCTACGGCAAAGCAGAGCTCTATGGTGTATGTGTGCATGTGTCTAACCCCAGCCAGCCCCGCACCGGAGCGGCCGCCGGAGCCAAAAGGGCCTGACTTTTCCACAAGTGTCTCCAGCTCCTCAGGCAAAAGAGACACCCACAGGCCTTCCCCCCCCTCTTCCCCCAAACTCACTCCTAGAACCGTTGAGATAAGAGGCCCCATACTTTTTACAGACCTGCAAGAGTGAGAGTGACCCTAGAAGATCACGTCGCCCGAAAGGGGGGTTTCTACTCGGACCGAGGGGCGAAGGCAGCCACTGCTGAAGCCCCTCAGCAGCCCGACGTGACCCTACACCGCAGCTCTGTGGAAAGGCGAGGCTTTTTCCTCCGGGAAAGTGACGGGGTCTCGTCACACGCTATTCCAAAGACCCCTTTTCTGGGCTTCTAAACGCTCGCGACTGGCTTGCGGAGTGGCTGAAAGCCCGACTCACAGAACAGGCTATTCAGTTTCACCCTTTTTCCTGGGTCTCATCGAGTTTCACAGCGTGTCTAGAACTTTTTATTTAAATACAAAGCCCTGCCTTAACTTCCTGGAAATCAAATAATTATTCCGTGTAATTAAAGCACAGCTACTCCGTCTCGCTATGGGGTCCTCCAGCAGGAAACGTTGGTGCGGGGCCTACTAGAATTAGCAAATTCACTAGAGAGACTGTATTTTGAACCGTTTGGCTATTTTATTTGACTTGGTGTGGATTACTGTCAGACTCAAACGAATCCTTGTGGTGCTATCTCTGCTCCCATCACAGCACTTAGTGCATCCATGTAACTGCTCTAGGATTACAGCAGCCCAAGGTGTATGGTTACCCAGACGACTCCGTGCAGCAGGCTGCATGTGGCCGAGCCCACGGCTGCAGTTTCTCTAGCTCACCGGGCTGGCTGGTGTCAACAGACTGTCTTACTACTGTGTCTGCAAAGGAACGTGCCGGCTGCGATGACCAGTTCTGGAGACTGTTCGGTTATGTCAGTCTTTGATGGAACTATCATCTATTCTTTCTGAGCCTGAGCAGACCACACTCCCAGTCAGTTAAAACAGACTTCCCCTTTCTTCACTTCAGTGGTCCCTTTCTACACTTCTGAGTTCACCAGTCAGTTCCTCCAAAGGTAATAGAGCAGACTAAAATAAATCACTTCATGTTAATTTTTTTTTTTGACCCGCCACAAGAATCCACAAGCTGATGTATTTGCTTGTTTTTATTAAGCTACTTGAGATTAGGTTTAGATAACTGCTCCTGGTTTATGCTTTTAATGCTCATTCCTTTTTTATACTTTGGAATACATGGTTGGGCTCAAGGATTAAAGTCATGGTGAATGGAATATGTAGGACATATGCCCAAGAAAAAGAGTACAATAAACACCATATAATGCACATAATTAAATTATTTATAATATTTACACAATTAACATCATATAAATCATGAACAGTATTATAGGATATATATAAATGATTCAAATGCAGTCAATTTTTTACAAAAAGAGTAAAACATCTAAAGTTAATTTCCATATTGTTGTTTTCATGCATACAAAGTCTTCTCTACTGTATTTATTTTAACGATAGAGATACAGAGAGAAGGACAGAGAGAGAGAGAGACCAGAGCACTGCTCACCTCTGGCTTATGGTGGTGCTGGTGACTGAACCTGGGACCTTGGAGCCTCAGGCATAAAATTCTTTCAGAAAACCATTATGCTCTCTCTCCAGCCCCTCTACTTTTTAATATATATTATTTGTTTGCTTATTGGACAGAGACAAATATACAAGAGGAAGATAGAGAGGGAAAGAGGACACCTACTTGTGAAGATTTCCCCTGCAGATGGGGACTAGGGTCTCCAACAGTGGTCCCTAAGCATTGTAACATGTGCAGTCAGCTGAGTGCACCACTGCCTGTCCCCTACTGTTCTCTATAAATCATTTACAAATCTACAAATTATTTAAATCTAGATGCTTTTCCTGGGTGTTTTGCCCTATAAAACATTAGTGAGAACAAGTGACAACTTAAAATGGCAACTAATGTGTGTGTCTGGGGGGGGGGGGGCTAAATAGCATAATGGTTATGCAAAGAGACTCTTATGCCTGAGGCTCCAAAGTCCTAGGTTCAACCCCTGCACCACCATAAACCAGGGCTGAGCAGTGCTCTGGTAAAAAATAAAAAAGCAAAACTAAGGGGGTTGGGCAGTAGTGCAGCGGTTTAAGCACACTCATGTGGCACAAAGCTCAAGGACCGGCCTAAGGATCCCTGTAGGAGCTCCCTGGCTCCCCACCTGCAGGGGAGTCCCTTCACAGGCTGTGAAGCAGGTCTGCAGGTGTCTCTCTCTCTCCATTTCTCTCTGTCCTATCTAACTCAACAACAATAACCACAGCAAGGCTTCAACAAGGGCAAAAAAAAAGGGGGGGGGGGGGAAATGGCCTCCAGGAGCAGTGGATTCATGGTGCAGGCACAGAGCCCCAGCAATAACCCTGGAGGCAAAAAAAAAAAAAGCAAAACTAAGTAAATAAAGTTTAAAATGGCATGCATGATATAGAATTTTTGACTAATAGGCAGGGCTACAGATAGCATAATGGTTATGCAAACAGACCCTCTTGCCTGAGGCTCCCATAGTCCCAGGTTCAATCCCCCATACCATCATCAACCAGAGCTGAGCAGTGCTCTGGTAAAAATAGAGAGAAAGAAATTAAATTTTGACCTTCATTTGAGGATGGTACTAGTTTTTTCCAGGATCCATGGTGGGTTTGCATTGGAACAACCACACTTGACTAGTTGTCTTAATAGCTTGTTCTTGCCTGGGGCAATTTGTAAGGGCAATGGGCTCAAGCACTTTTTCACTTCAACAGGATGGTCTGAAGAATAATAGACACTGCATTCAGATGGGCCCCAGTTCAAATGCCACCAATGCTGTTCTCTAACCATTGTGCTTTTTAAAATTTTATTTTTAATTTTTATTTATAAAAAGGAAACGCTAACAAAAAACATAGGATAAGGGAGGTACAACTCCACACAATTCCCACCACTATAACTCTGTATCCCATTCCCTCCCTGATAGCTTTCCTATTCTTTACTTTTTAGCCACTGTGTGTTTAAGTTCTCTCAACTGTCAAGTGGAGGTGATCACAGGCTAGTGTAAAGATCAGTTTCTTTAAAGGTTGAGATTATGCTATGCAGATTCCTTCCCATAATTTACAAAACTTTAAGTGCTGTTAACCTTGAGTTTTTCTTTATGTTTTGATTTCATTTGAGGACAGTGGTTGCAATTCTAATTAAGCTTTATTTATTTATTTAAATTTTGTATCAGAGCACTGCTCAACTCTGGCTTATTGTGTGAGGGTTTGTGGTGGTGCAAAGGGTTGAACCTGGGACTTTAGTGACCAAGGTATCGAAGTCTTGCATAGCCATCATGTAGTCTCCCCTGCCCAGAAATAAAAATCTTAAAAAATTTTTTTTTAATTATTTCCTTTTGTTGCCCTTGTTTTATTGTTTTAGTTATTATTGTTGTTATTGATGTTGTCGTTGTTGGCTAGGACACAGAGAAATGGAGAGAGGAGGGGAAGGCAGAAAGGAGGAGAGAAAGATAGACACCTGCAGATCTGCTTCACCGCCTGTGAAGAGACTCCCCTGCAGGTGGGGAGCTGGGGGCTCAAACCAGGGGATCCTTACTCCAGTCCTTGCGCTTTGCGCCACTTGTGCTTAACCCATTGCGCTACCGCCCGACTCCTCAGAAATAAAAATCTTAAATAAAGCTTTATCCTATTTTAACCTTGTTCATTTACTCAGAATATTAGAATCTTTCTTCTTCAACAGAACTTTCCACAAATTGGAATTCTTTTACTTTGAATTTTTTAGTGTCTTATCCCAAATTACAAAGCTATCTTAAGTCAAGAAGGCTGAATATCTCCCCCCCATGTCTAGTTCAACTAAATGAATTGCTTATTTTCACTAATATAGCTTATGCCCTTCCTGAAGCCTTCCTTGATTTTCTGTGAGGTAGGTGGAGTGTCTCTCTCCTGTGATCACACAACATTCTCCATATAAAAAGCTGTGTTCAGTTACAATTACCAAACAACAGCCTGATGGTTCAGCCCCACAGTGCATCCCTTAATGGCTGGAACCCTTTGTGTCCCCGGAACCTTACAGGGTGTTTGGCATACAGCAGGCATTAAATAAATGTTGAAAAAAAAAAAAAAAACTCTGAAAGGGGCCAGGTGGTGGTGCACCTGGTTAAGCGCATACGTTACAGTGTGCAAGGACCAAGGGTTCAAGTCCCTGGACCCACCTGCAGGGGGAAAGCTTCATGTGTGGTGAAATAGTTCTGTAGGTGTCTGTCTCTTCCCTCTCTCTCCCCTCTCAATTTCTGTCTCTACCCAATAATAAATAATAACAAAACATTTAAAAAGAAAAAACCTTTGATTGGGTGGGTGGGGAGAATACAGGTCCATAAAGGATGATAAACGACATAGTGGGGGTTGTATTGTAAATGGGAAACTGGGGAAATGTTATGCATGTACAAACTATTGTATTTACTGTTGAATGTAAAACATTAATTCCCCAATAAAGAAATAAAGTAAAAAAAAAAAAAAGAAAAAGAAAAGAAAAAACCTTTAAAGAGGACTTATTACAAAACTACTGCTTTAATTTCCCCTTTCCATTTTTAGAGATAAGCATTTGGGTCTGACTAAATCTGGAGGCAGGAAAACAGACTAAAAACCAATAAGTAAATGTTAGGATACTAAGATTGAGGCTGGTACCTATTGCACTTCAGTCTTTTTTTTCTTTTTCTTTTAATCTTCTCCCATTCAGTAGGGCTTTTTTTTTTTTTTTTTTTTTGCTTATTTGTTTGTTTTTAAATATTTTATTTTTGAGAGAGATGTATAGAGAAACACCAGAGCACTGCTCAGCTCTGGCTAATGGTGGTGTGGAGGATTGAACCTGGGACTCTGGAGCCTCAGGCATGAGAGTCTGTTTGCATAACCTTTATGCTATCTCCCCCACCCACATTTCAGTCTTATAACTTAGAAAAGGGAAGGTGGATTGGAGAAGAGTTGAAGGGGGTCTCAAGTAAGACAAACACACAGTTTTAGTACTTACATTTTCCAACTAGGCCAAGGTTATCCCTTGGTGGATACAGTAAGCTAAAGCAAACCAGTTTATCTTTGAAAATTGCAAGAATGTCTGCACAGAGGTTGCTTCCAACAGGATTTTGAAACTTATCTCTAACAAAATGCAAAGTCTTTGCTTGGCTGCAGGATGCTGGGTTCTTTTGCAGTCAAAGAGTCCATAGAGTCAGGTTACTTGAAGTCTCTCCTTGCCTTCTTAAAAACAGACAGTTCAGGAAATTCTGACAGGACCAACCATAGTATTGAATTTTTTTTTTTTTTCCAGGATGCTGCTGAAAAAAGTAAAGAGGAGGAACTCAGAAGAAGAGTATAGAGAGGCTGGGTGGTGGCGCACCTGGTTACAAGGCACAAGAAAAGGAGTATAGTACACGCTGCACAATGAGCCAGGGCACAGACTTCCAACACCAGCCTCGGGGTACTGGACTTCCTGCCCCACCTGTGTTCTCAAGCCCAATGTGGCTTTTGGGGGAGGGTGCAAGGGGGCTTCAGTTGAGGCAGAGAAAATGGGGCTGATGCTAATTTATACTAGGAATATCTCTGGGATTGGAATTGTTCACTGGTGAGTAAGAAAGAAATATTATAGCTTTATTTATTATTTATTGATTGATTTGTTTAATTTTTTCAGGCAGTGCCAAGGAATGAATGCAGGGGCATGTGAGTGTGTGATACCAGCACTGAGCAACCTCCCCAAAGTCTTTTTGTATTTTTTTTCCCTTTCTTATATTATTCACTTTTAGAGAGGAAGAGAAAGAGGAGACACACCATGATAACACACGATGAATACTGGAGCTACCTGTGGTGTTTGTTTTTCATGATCTTCCCAGGTGATGCTGGGAATCGAACCCAGTGCCTCATACATATTAAGACACATTCTACAGGGTAAACTATGGGGATCCCCAAGCCAAAAAAAGAAAAAACAAAAACAAACAAACAAATGAAAAAAAACCCAACCCTTTCACTGGTCAAAGAATAGTCATGCTCCCCCTCCTTCCCTCTCTTCCTTTCCCCCTTTCCTTCTTTCTTTCCTTTTAACCAGAGCACTGCTCAGCTCTGGTTTTGGGGATTGAACAGGGAACTGAACCTGAGACTTTGGAACCTCAAACATGAGAGTCTCTTTGCATAACCATTATGCTAGCTCGCCCACCCAACATCACTACTTCATAATCTTGATCTCATGATAATATCAACTGGTCAAATTCAACTGTCCTGTTTGTATTAGGACTGCCATTGGCCTTAGTAAACAAGAGACCTACCTAAGACAATGGGTATAATACAACAGCCCGAGAAAGGTCAGTGTTGGTGACTATGCGAAGGAAGGGAACTGCTGGCAGGAACGCTGGTGCCACAGCCACTTGGGCAAGCAGGCTGGTACTTGCCCCAGAGGGTCAACACACAAGTTACCATTTGGCCCAGCACTTCTGCTCTTACGCACACAAGATAAACAAAGGCACAAAAGTATGCATAAGAAACATGTAATGAAAGTACACAGCAGCACTATTTGTAATAGTGAAAAAGTGCTAACAAGCCAAATGTCCATCAGCTTATGAACAGATGAATAAAACACAGTATTTGGAGGTTGGTGAAAAACTCACTTGGGTAGAACACTACTTTGCCATGGGCATGACCCACACCACATTGGAGGAAGTTTTGATGCTGTGGTCTGTTTCATTCTTTTTCTCTGTCTCTGTCTCTATCAGAAAATAAATTATAAATAAAGTTGGTTGTCGTGTTGTTGTTGTGTTTGTTTGTTTTTCCCATAGCATTGCTCAATTCTGGCTCATGGTGGTGTGGGGAGTTGAACCTGGGACTTTGAAGCCTCAGGCATGAGTGTGTCTTTGCATAATCATTATGTCATCTCCTTCACCCTAAAAATTGAGTATTTTTAAGCAATACAGAAAAAGGGAGGAATGAGGTACTGATTCATGTTACAGTATGGACGAGCCTCAAAGATACTGTGCTAAATGTAAGAAGCCAGTCACAAAAACTGTACTGACATTATTTAATGCATTCGAAAATGTCTGGTTTAGAACTGATAAAGAGGGAAAGTAGATCAGGGGCTGGCAGATGTTGGGGTTGGGTAGAAAGAGTGTGATAGCTAATAGGTATGGGGTTTCTTCTAGGAGAACAAGAATGTTTTGAAGAGTCAAAAAAATAGTTCCATTGTATAGTGCACTGTTTTGCCATGTGTGCCGCCAGATTAGAGCCCGACCCCCACCTCATGATAGGGAGCTTTGATGCTGTGGTCTCTTTCACTCTCTCTGCCTCTATCTAAAAATGAATTAATAAATAATTAATTTAATTAAAAATATTTATTTTCCCTTTTATTGCCCTTGTTGTTTTCCATTGTTGTTGTAGTTATTGTTGTTGTTATTGATGTCATTGTTGTTGGATAGGACAGAGGGAACTGGAGAGAGGAGGGGAAGACGGGGGGGGGGGGAAGATAGACACCTGCAGACCTGCTTCACCGCTTGTGAAGCAACTCCCCTGCCGGTGGGGAGCCGGAGGCTCGAACTGGGATCCTTACGCCGGTCCTTGCGCTTTGTGCCACATGTGTTTAACGTGTTGCACTACTGCCCAACTCCCAATTAAATTTTTTTAAATTATCTTTATTGGATAGAGACAGCCAGAAATTGAAAGGGAAGGGGTAAATAGAGAGGGAGAGACACAGAGATACTTGCAGCCCAGCTTCACCACTCTCAAATACTTCCCCCTACAAGTGGGGATTGGGGACTCAAACCTGGGTCCTTGTACATTGTAACATATGTGTTCAATCAGATGAGCTACCACCCAGCCCAATATATATATATATATATATATATATATTTAATTTCTTTATTGGGGAATTAATGTTTTACATTCAACAGTAAATACAATAGTTTGTACATGCGTAACATTTCCCAGTTTCCCATATAACAATACAACCCCCACTACGTCCTCCATCATCCTTCTTGGATCTGTATTCTCCCCACCCACCCCAGAGTCTTTTACTTAGGGGCAATCCGCCAATTCCAGTTCAGGTTCTACTTTTTTTTTTTTCTTCTGATCTTGTTTTTCAACTTCTGCCTGAGAGTGAGATCATCCCATATTCATTCTGACTTATTTCACTTAACATGAATTTTTCAAGGTCCATCCAAGATCGGCTGAAAACGGTGAAGTCACCATTTTTATAGCTGAGTAATTCCATTGTGTGTGTATGTGTATATATATATATATATATGTATATATATATATGTGTGTGTGTATATATACATATATATATATCACAACTTGCTCAGCCTCTGATGTTGGACACCTGGCTTGCTTCCAGGTTTTGGCTATTACAAACTGTGCTTCCAAGAACATATGTGTACACAGATCTTTTTGGATGGGTGTGTTGGGTTCCTTAGGCTATATCCCCAGGAGAGGAATTGCAGGATCATCGGGTAGGTCCATTTCTAGCCTTCTGAGAGTTCTCCAGACTGTTCTCCACAGAGGGTGGACCAATTGACATTCCCACCAGCAGTGTAGGAGGGTTCCTTTGACCCCACAACCTAACAATAAATAATTTTTTAAAAATGTTTTGAAATGGGTAGGGGTAGATAGCATAATGCTTATGCAAAGAGACTCTCGTGCTTGAGGCTAGCAAAGTCCCAGGTTCAAGACCCCACCCCCCTATACACCATCATAAAACCTAGCTGAGCAGTGCTCTGGTTTAAAAAAAAAAAAAAAGCTTTGAAATTGGCTTGTAGTAGTGGTTGCACAGCCCTTTAAAGACCATTATAAAAATAAAATAAAATAAAATAAAATAAAATAAAATAAAATAAAATAAAGACCATTGTAGAGGTCTGGGAGGTGGCACAGTGGTAAAGCTTTGGACTCTCAAGCATGAGGTCCTGAGTTTGATCCCCAGCAGCACATGTGCCAGAGTGATGTCTGGTTTCTTTCTCTCTCCTCCTCTCTTTCTCATAAATAAATAAATAAATAAAATCTTTTTTTTTTTAAAAGACCACTGTAGGTGGATTTTATCTTGATAAAGCTGATTGTTGTTAGTAAAAGGAACAAATGCTTTGTGAATGTTTTTGGTTAACCAAACCCAGAAAGAGATAATGGAACACTTCCTATTTGTCAGTTCTGCCCAGTACTTACCAATGTCCCTGATGTCTACCCTCCTCATGCAGTGGAGGGAGTTAGCTATTTTGTGCTTCGCATGTCCTTTGGCGACAATTTTTTTAAAAATAAACTATACAAAATTTTGTAGTTATTTACAAATCACAAGTTCACAAGATGATGTGATCAAAGAGTACTTTGGGAATTTCTTCTGACAGACTGACGAGAAGGAGGCAGCCGAGCCACAAAAGGGTCTGAGCAGCCTGTAAGTTGCAGACCTTGGGCCTCTCCTGAGGTGCAGATACTTCTGCATGGTGCCAAGGTGGCACTCATGGCAAGCTTCATGCCCTCCCTTTGTGGAGGAAGTAGCAGCAGCTGCCTTCCTTAAAGGGAGGAGGTATTGTGTAGTTGTCCACACAATTCCCTTAGCATTTTGCCTGACTTCTCATCTAAGCAGACTACTGCCAACCCTCAGCAGACATCTGGACACGCAAGTCCGGAGTTTGGTCCTTGGTGCTTCACATGATGAACTGAGATAGTGAACTTTTTTTTTCCAAAGAATTTATTTATTTATTCATGAGAAAGACAGGAGGAAAGAAATAACCAGACATCACTCTGGTACATGTGCTTCTGGGATCGAACTCAAGACCTCATGGTTGAGAATCCAACACTCTATCCCCTGCACCAGCTTCCAGACCACATGAGATGGTGAACTTTTCTTCTCTTTCTTTTATTTATTTAGTAGATTAAGAGAGAAGGAAGGGGGAGGCAGAGAGAATGAAAGAGTGCCACCTGTCACACTGCTTTACCACTTGTGAAGCTTTCCCCATGCAGGTGGGTGCCTGAGAGTTTGAACCTGGGTCCTTGCTTATTGTTTTATGTGCACTCAACCCAGTGCACCACGGTCCAGCCCCAAGATTCTTTTTAATTTTTTAAATTTATTATCTTTATTTATTGGATAGAGACAGCCAGAAATCAAGAGGGAAGGGGGCAATAGAAAGGGAGAGAGACAGAGAGACACCTGCAGCCCTGCTTCACCACTCGTAAAGCTTTCCCCCTGCAGGTGGGGACCAGAGGCTCAAACCCGGGTCCTTGTGCACTGTAATACATGTGCTCAACCAGGTGTGCCACCACCTGGCCCCTAGCCCCAAGATTCTGAAATGTTTGTGAGCAGAGGTTCCTTTCCTGGGGAACACCTGTTGCCATCACACAGGACACAGTGGGAAACTGAACTAGAGGAGAGTCCTTTTGGTGAGGGTGGAACTGTTGCTGGTGACAGCACAGATGGCATGTTCTCTCGGAACAAGGGGAAAGGAGTCTGGCTGAACTGCTTGTATTACAGCTCAGGAAAAAGTCTGAAAACTGGGGTTAGGAGATAGCTCACCCAGGAGATTGCACCTGTATGGAGGTGGGGCCTGGGGAAGCTTCAGAAGCAGTGCAACAGTGCTGTAGTGTCTTTCTATCTAACTCTTATCTCCCTCTATCTTAAAAAATAAAGAAAAAGGAAAGAAAGGAAAGAAGGAAGGAAGGAGGAAGGAAAGAAAATATAGTATCAGGATCAGTGGAATCATGCAGGCATGGCACCTCAGAGACAACTCTGGTGTTAAAAAGAAGAAAAGTCTAAAACATAAGGATTTCTCGTGTAGCACTTATGTGCTCAAACTATTTATTTTAATCCTCACAATGATTCCCACAAGCAGGAAGCACATCAGTCTTTTACAAATAATGCAAAATAGCTTCAGAGACATTCCTTAAGTTATCCAAAGTCACACAGCTATGGACAAAGTTACAATATTGACCCAGTTCTAAGTCCAAAGCTAAAATTTTCTTTGAGAAGGAACGTGGCCCTCTGGTTACTAGGCTGGTTAATAAAAGAACACATGATCCTATGTTCTTACCACAATATACTTCATATCCTCATGAGGACTTGGACATGAGTTTAAAGACTTGACTTTCACAGTTTTTCAGAATTTACCTTTAAAAAAACTTTCACAAAATAATATCACTATTGTGATGGAATCGGATTATTAAAAAAAAAAAAATCAAAACCAGGTACCAGAACTAAAGTTACCAGATTGGAAGGGTGGGGGAAGTGAGATAAAATAGGGGTGATATGGGGTAAAAAATAGTTGGTGTTTTACTAAAAAAAAGTGTGTGTGTGTGTGTGTGTGTGTGGCAGGGGGAAGGCAGGTGCAAGAGACGCCTTATCTGGTAGAGTGTATACTTTACCATTTGCAAGGACCAGGGTTTGAGGTCCCGACCATGTGGAAGCACTATGTATCACAGAGCTATGCTATGATATCCTCCTCCTCCTCCCCCTCCCCCTCCCCTCCCCCTCCCCCTCCTCCTCCTCCTCCTTCTCCTCTCTCTCTCCCTCCCTCCCTCTCTCTCCCCCTTTCCCTATCTCTCACCCTCTTGCTGGGAAAAAAAAAAAAAGGAAGTCAACATTTACTGAGAGCTGAAAGCAACTGACCTCTGTGAATGTTACATATGCCACATACTTATCTGGTTTGCTTCAATCACTGTGGTCACCTACCTGGCCCTTTGCAGGTGGTTCTTGCTGATTCCCACAGCAGGCATCCAAACGTCTGGGTTTCACCTATCAATGAGGCGCACATCTGAAGGGGGCTGGTATGTTTTGCTTTGTTTCTTATATCCCCAATTGATTTTCTAAGCATCAATAGATCCTGCAGTTTGCATAAGCGTACATCAGGACTACAGTAAATAAGCCCATTTCCCCTCATGCGTAACCTCAGCCCTAACTGCCATGTGCAGGTGCTGTGGGCTGACTGAATGCGCTAAGGGGGGAACAGGTGAGGAGGAAGGTTAGGGGGAAGATCCATGCCAGAGCTCCCCAGCACAGTCAGCTAGGCTAGGGTGGGTCTGTCCCAAGCAAAGAGAAAGCTTCCAGATACAGGGAAAAGAGAGCTTTAGATCTGCCCAGAGACCCCAGATAAAAACTAGTAATCTGAAGGTCGGGCGCAGTGGGTTAAGTGCACGTGGCGCAAAGTGCAAGGGCTGGCGTAAGGATCCCAATTTTAGCCCGGGGCTCCTCACCTGCAGGAGGTCGATTCACAGGTGGTGAAGCAGGTCTGCAGGTGTCTATCTTTCTTCCTCTCTGTCTTTCCCTCCTCTCTCCATTTCTCTCTGTCCTATCCAACAACAACAGCTATGATAACAATAACAACTACAACAAGCACAACAACAAGGGCAACAAAATGGGAAAAATAGCCTCCAGGAGCGGTGGATTCGTAGTGCAGGCACTGAGCCCCAGCAATAACCCTGGAGGCAAAAACCAAACCAAACCAAACCAAAACAAAAAAACTAGTAATCTTCACCACCTGGGTTTTGATCCCAGTGTAGATCTGTCAATAATCAAAGACCGATGTCAAGAAGCACTGGACTCCTCTTCTAGTTAAGAAGTCAATCCCCCCACCTCCCAAGGTACCAGACATTTCCTTTAAAAAACAACAATAACAACAAAAACAGAGGCGTTGCAGATACAGACTTTCATGCCTGAGGTCGCAGAGACCTCCCTGAGATCCCAGGTTCATTCCTGGCACCACCTTAAGTTAGGGTTGAGCAGTGCTTTGATACACAACGCCCAGCATCCAACATGGTTTGTGGAACCAAACAGGTGACTGCTAGCCTACACCTGTTGTTCCTGAAGTCACAAAAATAAAAACAAAGCAATAATAAATACATGAATATTTTTTATTTGAAAGCTTGGTGATTATTCTTGTTCTAAGGCTTCTTTTGGAATTTTTTTTATATAGAGACAGAAAAATTGAGAGGGAAGGGAAAGAGGGAGAAAAAAAGGGAGACACTTGCAGCACTACTTCACCACTCATAAAGCTTCCCCCTGCAGGTGGGGACCTGGAGCTTGAACTCAGGCCCTTCTTCTTCTAGCGTTTGCCAACTCAGGCCCTTATGCATGGTAACATGTGCATTCAACTGGGTATGCCTCCACCAGGCCCCCTCAAGTTTCTTTTTGAATTCCAAGTATGGAATTAACTAAGTAGGAAGGAGATAGCACAATTTTGTATATTCTTTTTTTTTTTTTTAACCAGAGCACTGCTCAGCTCTGGCTTATGGTGGTGCAGGGGATTGAACCTGGGACCTCGATGCCTCAGGCATGAGAGACTCTTTGCATATCTTTGCATATCTCCTCCTGTATATTCTTTAATTTAAAAAAATTCAGTGCAGGGGGGATATCATAGTAACTAATGCAAAAAAGACTTTCGCACCTGAGTTTCAGTGGTCCCAAGGTGGTACTACCATAAACCAGAGCTGAACAGTGCTCTGACTAAAAAAAAAAAAAAATGTTTCACATGAAAGAGAGAGTTCCAAATGAGTATGAGAGAAAGGTAGAGAGGGAGGAGCCAGACCACTACATTTGACACCAGGGAACAAACCAGGAGCAATTTCTCCGGCCCCCAATTTTGCATACTCGAATATAAGTGCTGTCAGCAAATGGATATTCACATTCAGAAATGGAATTAGAAACATCTATGGCACTTTACCAGTGATTCTGCTTCTAAGAAATATTTTCAAAATAATCAGAAAATAGTTGTTTGGTGGCACACCTAGTATGTCATGTGCAAGGATCTAGGTTCAAGTTCCTGGTCCCTACCTACAGGGGAAGCTTCAGAAGCAGTGAAGCAGTGCTGCAGGTATCTATCTATCTATCTGTCTGTCTGTCTGTCTGTCTGTCTATCTATCTATCTATCATTCCATTTCAATTTCTGTCTCTAGTCAACAAGTAAAGAAATATAAAAGTAATCAGAAATAAGTCATAGGTACAAAAGTATGAAAAAATATTGATCACCGTATCGCCTATATGTACTAACAGTCTACACAGATGGTGACAAGTACCCAGTTATATAAGATTTGGCCTCTTTTGTGATAAATTACTATTATAGCACTGCCAAATTACTATGAATATTACACTTAATGCCACTTAAAAAGAAGCACATCGGGAGTCGGGCAGTAGCCCAGTAGGTTAAGCACACATGACGCAAAATGCAAGGACCAGCAAGAGGATCCCGGTTCGAGCCCCCGGCTCCCCATCTGCAGGGGAGTCGCTTCACAAGTGGTGAAGCAGATCTATAGGTGTCTATCTTTCTCTCCCCCTCTGTCTTCCTCTCCTCTCTCCATTTCTCTCTGTCCTAACAACGATGACATCAATAATAACAAAAATAATAATAACTACAACAACAATAAAAAAAACAAGGGCAACAAAAGGGAAAATAAATCAATGGATAAAAAATTTTAAAAAAAAGAGGCCTATCTTAACATGAAAAAAGTTACTTAAAGGTGATCTTTGCTTTTCGTTATATTCTTCAATATTTTCTATTTTTTAAAATAAATCCAGGGCCTTATACATGTGTGAAACTGCTAAGTGACTTCCCTCACCCAAGTTTCTAATCTTTACTTTTTATTATATTTAATTATGTATGGATGAGAGAGAGAGAGAGAGAGAGAGAGATCAGAGCACTGCATAGCTTTGGCTTATGGTGGTGCTGAGTATTAAACCTGGCACCTCAGAACCTCAGCCACAAAGTCTTTTGTATAACCATTATGCTGTCTCCCCAGCCCTATTCTTTACTTTTTAGAAATAAAGGAAAGGGAGTTGGGCGGTAGCACAGCGGGTTAAGCACATGTGGCACAAAGCGCAAGGACTGGTGTAAAGATCCTGGTTCGAGCCCCCCATCCCCACCTGTAGGGGAGTCACTTCACAGGCGGTGAAGCAGGTCTGCAGGTGTCTGTCTTTCCCCCCTCTGTCTTCCTCTCTTCTCTCCATTTCTCTCTGTCCTATGTAACAACGATGACATCAATAACAATAACAATAATAACTACAACAATAAAACAACAAGGGCAACAAAAGGGAAAACAAAAATAAGAAAGAACGAAAGAAAGAAAGAAAGGAAAAGGGAGAAGGAGAAAGAGAGAGTCTAAGTGCACAGCACACTCCACCATCCATGGAGCTTCCTGGAGCTCCCATGTGGTACTTGGGGTAAGGCGCCAGCTCTACCAGGTGAGTTATCTCCCAATTTTTCCTTTAACAATCCATTTATATTACTGTTATCACTAGAAGCCTCCAATTTCTTTTATTATTATTGTTGTTGTTATTATTATTATTGCCAGAACACTGCTCAGCTCTGGCTTATGGCAGTACAGGGGATTGAACCTAGGACTCTGGAGCTTCATGGATGAGACTCTCTTTGCATAACCAGTGGAGTATCTATCCTCAGCCCTCCAATTTCTTAAAAGAAGAACTTATTAATAGAAGACTCAAAAATTCAGATCATTTTTAAAACTTTAGACTGTGTTACTCTGGAAACTCTTTGCTGGGCTGAGGAGATAGCATAATGGTTATGCAAAAATATTTTCATGCCTGAGGCACCAACGGTTCCAGGTTCAATCCCCAGCATCATAAGCCAGAGATGAGCAGTGTTCTGGTAAAACAAACAAACAAACAAACAAACTCTTTGCTATAAAGGAGACAATATGGGCATATAAATCACACCCATTTATCAGAATCCTAACATAAAGATGTCTCCCTTGTTATAAAAAAGCAGCCACCCAGATAACACAAATCAAAATCGGAATCAGGTAACTGTGGGAAAGAAAGTACCAGCATCTACTTGAAAAAAAAAAAAAAGGGGGGCCTCTCACATTACTCTCCTGTCTTGAAAGGCTACTCCTTCTTCCCGTGATTAGCTCCTGAGTCTCTTCTCCCTTCTTTTCTTTTAAAGAGCTTGAAATATATTCACTCAACTTCATGTGGATTTTAACCTGTATCTCTATGTAAATGACTCTGTTTCCATTTCAGCTTCCCCTCTGTCCTGTGGCCCACCACAACCAACCGTTTCTCAAGCTCTCAGTTTGCTCTCTAAACCGCACCTCTCTCCTATTTCCTTCCTTGTGACTTCTCACACTGGCTCCAGGCCCTAACAGTGAGATTCTCCCTCCATCTCTTCCCTCACAAAACTTCTCTTATTTACCTATTTTATTGTTATTGTTTACATCACAAATCCAGTACTCTCTGATTTTTCGCCTCTTTTTTCTTTTTGACAGAGATGGAGAGAAACAGAGGGAAGGAGGATAGAGAGGGAGACAGAGACATCTACAATGCAATTCCGATGCTCCTGAAGCTTCACCCCCCCCCAACAGGTGGGGACTAGGAGCTTGAACCCAGGCCCTCACACATAGTGCCCTGTGCATTGCTGAGTGCACTGTAGCCCAGGTACAGTGACAGGGAGTAATAGAGACAGGGAAAAATTGAAAGGAAAGAGGGAAAGAGAGGGGGAAAGAATGGTTCGGGAGGTGGTACAGTGGGTAAAGCATTACGCTCTCAAGCATGAGATGCTGAGTTCAATCTCTGGCAGCACGTGTGCCGGAGTAATGGCTGGTTTTTTCTCTCTCTCTCTCTCCGCTTATCTTTCTCATGAATAAATAAATAAAATCTTTATTTAAAAAAAAGAGGGGACAAACACTAAGTTAGAAGAAATTGAAATCCAGAAATCAATTCCTTTTACTATAGCAACTAAAACAGTAAAATATCTAGGAATAAACCTAACCAAAGAAGTGAAAGACTTGTATACTGAAAATTATGAGTCACTACTCAAGGAAATTGAAAAAGACACAAAGAAGTGGAAAGATAGTCCATGTTCATGAGTTGGAAGAATTAACATCATCAAAATGAATATACTACCCAGAGCCATCTACAAATTTAATGCTATCCCCATCAAGATCCCAAGCACATTTTTTAGGAGAATAGAAAAAATGCTACAAATTTTTATCTGGAACCAGAAAAGACACAGAATTGCCAAAACAATCTTGAGAAGAAAGAACAGAACTGGAGGCATCAGACTCCCAGATCTCAAATTGTATTATAGGGCTATTGTCATCAAAACTGCTTGGTACTGGAACATGAATAGACACACTGACCAGAGAATTGAGAGCCCAGAAATGAGGCCCCACACCTATGGACATCTAATCTTTGACAAAGGGGCCCATACTATTAAATGGGGAAAGCAGAGTATCTTCAACAAATGGTGTTGGAAACAATGGGTTGAAACATGCAGAAGAATGAAATTGAACCACTGTATTTCACCAAATACAAAAGTAAATTCCAAGTGGATCAAGGACTTGGATGTTAGCCCACAAACTATCAAATACTTAGAGGAAAATATTGGCAGAACTCTTTTCCGCATAAATTTTAAAGACATCTTCAATGAAACGAATTCAATTACAAAGAAGACTAAGGCAAGTATAAACCTATGGGACTACATCAAATTAAAAAGCTTCTGCACAGCAAAAGAAACCACTACCCAAACCAAGAGACCCCTCACAGAATGGGAGAAGATCTTTACATGCCATACATCAGACAAGAGTTTAATAACCAACATATATAAAGAGCTTGCCAGACTCAACAACAAGACAACAAATAACCCCATCCAAAAATGGGGGGAGGAAATGGACAGAATATTCACCACAGAAGAGATCCAAAAGGCTGAGAAACACATGAAAAAATGCTCCTAGTCTCTGACAGTCAGAGAAATGCAAATAAAGACAACAATGAGATACCACTTCACTCCTGTGAGAATGTCATACATCAGAAAAGGTAACAGCAGCAAATGCTGGAGAGGGTGTGGGGTCAAAGGAACCCTCCTACACTGCTGGTGGGAATGTCAATTGGTCCAACCTCTGTGGAGAACAGTCTGGAGAACTCTCAGAAGGCTAGAAATGGACCTACCCTATGATCCTGCAATTCCTCTCCTGGGAATATATCCTAAAGAACCCAACACATCCATCCAAAAATATCTGTGTACACATATGTTCTTGGCAGCACAGTTTGTACAGTTTGTAATAGCCAAAACCTGGAAGCAACCCAGGTGTCCCACAACAGATGAGTGGCTGAGCAAGTTGTGGTCTATATACAAAATGGAATACTACTCAGTTGTAAAAAATGGTGACTTCACCGTTTTCAGCCGATCTTGGATGGACCTTGTAAAATTCATGTTAAGTGAAATAAGTCAGAAACAGAAGGATGAATATGGGATGATCTCACTCTCAGGCAGAAGTTGAAAAACAAGATCAGAAGAAAAAAAAAAAACACAAGTAGAACTTGAACTGGAATTGGCGTATCGCACCAAAGTAAAAGACTCTGGGGTGGGGGTGGGTGGGGACAATACAGGTCCAAAAAGGACGACAGAGGACCTAGTGGGGGTTGTATTGTTATATGGGAATCTGGGGAATGTTATGCATGTACAAACTATAGTATTTACTGTTGAATGTAAAACATTAATTCCCCAAGAAAGAAATTAAAAAAAAGAGGGGAAAGACACCTACAGCATTGCTTAACCACTTATGAAATTTCCTCTTGCGGGTGAAGATGGGGGCTTGAACTTGCATCCTTAATCACTGTATGCATCCAACACAGTGTACCACGCATGGCTCAGCCCGCTCTCCATCAAATCCTGTAGCACTGATGTCATAGTGCTGATGGGATCATTTGTCTTGCTCCCCATTTCTCTTGCCATTAACTCTAGTTCTGCTTGAGAATGGAGATGGGAGGGGCTAAGTGGTGGCGCACCTGGTTAAGTGCACCTGTTACTGTGCATGAGGACTCACCTGAGGGGGGGAGGGCACTTCGCAAGAGCAGTAAAAACAGTACTGCAGGTGTCTCTCTCTCTCTCTCTCTCTCTCCCTCTCTCCCTCCTCCTTCTTCCCTCTCAATTTCTCTTTCCTGTCAAATAAAGAAAAATTAAAAAGGAACAAAAGAAAAGAAAGAAAAGGAAAGAAAGTTTGTGAACCACACACCCTAAGGTTAAAATCCTGGTCTCCCGCTACTCAGCTGTGCCACCTTGGGCAAAGTGAATCAAACGCTCAGGACTTCAGCTGCTTCTGTGAAATGACATTACTCTTTTCAAACTGAGAGGGTGAGGCTGTGGGTTTCAGTAGTACATATACACAGAGCTGAGCCTAGTATATAAATTGTGTGGAATGCCGTAGATGATCAAAAGATGTTAGCCTGTTTATCTTAGATTAAAAAAAAAAAGGAGTCGGGCGGTATTGCAGTGGGTTAAGCGCAGGTGGCACAAAGCGCAAGGACAGACATGAGGATCCTGGTTCCACCCCCCAGCTCCCCACCTGTAGGGGAGTTGCCTTACAGGCGGTGAAGCAGGTCTGCAGGTATCTATCTTTCTCTCCCCCTCTGTCTTCCCCTCCTCTCTCCAGTTCTCTCTGTCCTATCCAACAACAATGACATCAATAACAACAATAATAACCACAACAATGATAAAAAGAACAACAAGGCCAGTAAAAGGGGAAAAAACAGCCTCCAGGAACAGTGGATTCATGGTGCAGGCACCAAGCCCCAGCAATAACCCTGGAGGCAAAAAAAAAAAAAACCAAATAACTACAGCAATAAAACAACAAGGGCAACAAAAGGGAATAAATAAATAAATAAATATTTATAAATATTTTTTAAATAATTTCTTTCTTTTTTTTAAATAATTTATTTCTTTATTGGGGAATTAATGCTTTACATTCAACAGTAAATACAATAGTTTGAACATGCATAACATTCCCCAGATTCCCATTTAGCAATACAACCCCCACTATTTCATTCATCATTTTTCATGGACCTGTATTCTCCCCACCCACCCACCCACCCCAGAGTCTTTTACTTTGGTGTAATATTCCATATAAATATTTTTTTAAAAGAGCAGGTCTTACTAACATCTTCCTTATGTGTAAAACCCCAGTTTAAAAACTTCCTATTTAATTACAATATATTCTTCCATGAACTACAAATCCCTGCTCTGACCTCTAGGGTTCTCTGTAAGGAGGCTGAACTTGTCTCATATTTTTCCTTCTACTATCCTCCTAATTTCCAGTCAAAATGAACCTTGTACTTTTCTACTTTCCGGTCATGTTGTTTCTTTTGCTTGTAATGTCCTTCCCCCACTGCTGCAGCTAAAACACAACCTTTATAACCTTCCCTGTTAAACAAACAAACAAAAAAAAACACTTAACTTGGAGAACTTGCTTTAGTTCTATAAATACTTTGCTTTTGACTGTACCTTTTTAAAATGCTTTAAGAAAGCATTTATTTTATCTTTTTATTGTTGTAGTTATTGATGTCATTGTTGTTGGATAGGACAGAGAGAACTGGAGAGAGGAGGGGAAGACAGAGAGGGGGAGAGAAAGATAGACACCTGCAGACCTGCTTCACCGCCTGTGAAGCGACTCCCCTGAAGGTGGGGATCCGGGGGCTCGAACCGGGATCCTAACGCAGGTCCTTGCGCTTTTCACCACCTGCGCTTAACCCGCTGCGCTAGCACCCAACTCCTTTATTGTATTTTATTAATGAGACAGATATATATAGAGAGAACACTGCTCAGCTCTGGCTATGGCAGCAATGGGGATTGAGAACCTGAAACCTCTAGGTTCTCCCACATGAAAGTCTGGTGTACAAGTCATTGTACTATTTCCCAAAAAATGTCTTTTCTAGGGTTAGATATAACAATATATTATTCTGTATTTCATAACATACATTATTATTATTATTATTATTATTACATATTATGATGTCTTAATCTGCTTTTTCTTTTTTTTTTTTTTCCTCCAGGGTTATTGCTGGGCTCAGTGCCTGCACCATGAATCCACTGCTCTTGGAGGCCATTTTTTCCCTTTTGTTGCCCTAGTTGTTGCGGCCTCGTTGCGGTTATTATTGCCATTGTTGACGTTGCTTTGTTGTTGGATAGGACAGAGAGAAATGGAGAGAGGAGGGGAAGACAGAGAGAGGGGGAGAGAAAGATAGACACCTGCAGACCTGCTTCACCGCCTGTGAAGCGACTCCCCTGCAGGTGGGGCGCCGGGGGCTGGAACCGGGATCCTTGCCGGTCCCTGCGCATTGCGCCACGTGCGCTTAACCCACTGCGCCACCGCCTGACCCACAATCTGCTTTTTCTTTAGCACACTTGACCCAGCGAGGGTACTAAGTATATATCAACTGAGTACATGGGAGATACGATTTGACTTTCTATCCAAGCCTGTCATTTTATTTTATTTATTTATGTATTTTGGGTAGAGATGAAGAGAAACTGAGAGAGAGAGAAAAGGTAGATAGAGAGGGAGAAACACCTGCAACATTGCTTCACCACTCATGAAGCTCTCCCTGCACGTGGAGAGCAGGACTTGAACCCAGATATTTGCACTTGGTAATATTTGCCAATATTTTCCTCTAAGTATCCAAGTCCTTGATCCACTTGGAATTTACTTTTGTATCTGGTGAAATACAGTGGTTCAGTTTCATTCTTCTGCATGTTTCAACCCATTGTTTCCAACACCATTTGTTGAAGATACTCTGCTTTCCCCATAAAATAGTCTGAGTCCCTTTGTCAAAGATTAGATGTCTACAGGTGTGGGGGTTTACTTCTAAGCTCTCAATTCTAGTCCACTGGTCAGTGTGTCTATTCATGTTCCAGTACCAAGCAGTTTTGATGACAATGGCCCTATAATACAATTTGAGATCTGGGAGTGTGATGCCTCCAGTTCTTTTCTTTCTTCTTAAGATTGTTTTGGCAATTCTATGTCTTTTCTGGTTCCAGATAAACATTTGTAGCATTTGTTCTATTCTCCTAAAAAATGTGCTTGGGATCTTGATGGGAATAGCATTAAATTTGTAGATGACTCTGGGTAGTATATTCATTTTGATGATGTTAATTATTCCAACCCATGAACATGGAATGTCTTTTTTTTCTTTTTTTTATTGGGGAATTAATGTTTTACATTAAACAGTAAGTACAATAGTTTGTACATGCATAATATTCCCCAGATTCCCATATAACAATACAACCCCCACCAGGTCCTCTGTCATCCTTCTTGGACCTGTATTCTCCCCACCCACCCACCCCAGAGTCTTTTACTTTGGTGCACTACACCAATTCCAGTTCAGGTTCTACTTGTGTTTTCTTTTCTGATCTGGTTTTTCAACTTCTGCCAGAGAGTGAGATCATCCCATATTCATCCTTCTGTTTCTGACTTATTTCACTTAACATGAATTTTTCAAGGTCCATCCAAGATCGGCTGAAAACAGTGAAGTCACCATTTTTATTTTTTTATTTATTTTTTATATTTATTTAATTTATTTATTCCCTTTTGTTGCCTTTGTTGTTTTATTGTTGTTGTCCTTGTTGGATAGGACAGAGAAATGGAGAGAGGAGGGGAAGACAGAGAGGAGGAGAGAAAGATAGACAGACACCTGCAGACCTGCTTCACCACCTGTGAAGCGACTCCCTTGCAGGTGGGGAGCTGGGGTTCGAACCGGGAACCTTATGCTGGTCCTTGTGCTTGGCACCACCTGCACTTAACCCGCTGCGCTACAGCCCGACTCCCCGAAGTCACCATTTTTAACAGCTGAGTAGTATCCCATTGTGTATATAGACCACAACTTGCTCAGCCACTCATCTGTTGCTGGACACCTGAATTGCTTCCAGGTTTTGGCTATTACAAACTGTGCTGCCAAAAACATATGTGTACACAGATCTTTTTGGATGGATGTGTTGGGTTCTTTAGGATATATTCCCAGGAGAGGAATTGCAGGATCATAGGGTAGGTCCATTTCTAGCCTTCTGAGAGTTCTCCAGACTGTTCTCCACAGAGGTTGGACCAATTGACATTCCCACCAGCAGTGTAGGAGGGTTCCTTTGACCCCACACCCTCTCCAGCATTTGCTGCTGTTACCTTTTCTGATGTATGGCATTCTCACAGGAGTGAAATGGTATCTCATTGTTGTCTTGATTTGCATTTCTCTGACTGTCAGAGACTAGGAGCATTTTTTCATGTGTTTCTCAGCCTTTTGGATCTCTTCTGTGGTGAATATTCTGTCCATGTCCTCCCCCCATTTTTGTATAGGGTTATTTGTTGTCTTGTTGTTGAGTTTGGCAAGCTCTCTATATATGTTGGTTATTAAACTCTTGTCTGGTGAGTGGGGAAAATACAGGTCCATGAAGGATGATAAATGATATAGTAGGGGTTGTATTGTTAAATGGGAAACTGGGGAATGTTATGCATGTACAAACTATTGTATTTACTGTTGAATGTAAAACATTAATTCCCCAATAAAGAAATTAAAATAAAATAATAAAAAAAAACAACTCTTGTCTGATGTATGACATGTAAAGATCTTCTCCCATTCTGTGAGGGGTCTCTTGGTTTGGGTAGTGGTTTCTTTTGTTGTGCAGAAGATTTTTAATTTGATGTAGTCCCATAGGTTTATACTTGCCTTAGTCTTCTTTGTAATTGGATTCGTTTCATTGAAGATGTCTTTAAAATGTATGCGGAAAAGAGTTCTGCCAATATTTTCCTCTAAGTATCTGATAGTTTGTGGTCTAACATCCAAGTCCTTGATCCACTTGGAATTTACTTTTGTATTTGGTGAAATACAGTGGTTCAGTTTCATTCTTTTGCATGTTTCAACCCATTGTTTCCAACACCATTTGTTGCAGAGACTCTGCTTTCCCCATTTAATAGTCTGAGCCCCTTTGTCAAAGATTAGATGGCCATAGGTGTGGGGGCTGAACATGGAATATCTTTCTACTTCTTTGTGTCTTTTTCAATTTCCTTGAGTAGTGTCTCATAATTTTCGGTATACAAGTCTTTCACTTCCTTGGTTAGGTTTATTCCTAGATATTTTACTGTTTTTGTTGCTATAGTAAAAGGAACTGATTTCTGGATTGCATCTTCTTCTAGCTTAATGTTTGCATAGAGGAATGCCACTGACTTTTGAATCTTAATTTTGTAGCCTGACACCTTACTGTATTGCCTGATGATATCCAAAAGCTTCTTGCTGGATTCCTTAGGTTTTTCTATGTATACTATCATTTCATCTGCAAATAGGGAGAGTTTGACTTCTTTCCAATCTGTATGCCTTTAGTTCCTTGCTCCTGCCTAATTGTTATGGCAAGAACTTCTAACACTATGTTGAATAGTAATGGTTAAAGTGGGCAGCCCTGTCTAGTACCTGATCTGAGGGGAAATGCTTCCAGTTTTTCACCATTGAGTATGATGTTGGCTGTAGGTCTGCTATAGATAGAGTCTACTATCTTCAAGAATTTTCCATCTATTCCCATTTTTTTTTGTAGAGTTTTGATCATAAAGGGATATTGGATTTTGTCAAAGGCTTTCTCTGCATCTATTGATATGACCATGTGGTTTTTCGTCTTGCTTTTATTGATGTGTTGGATCACATTGATTGATTTGTGTATATTAAACCAACCTTGCATGCCTGGGATAAACTCCACTTGTTCATGATGAACAATCTTTTTAATATACTGCTGTATCTGGTTGGCTAGAATTTTGTTCAATATTTTCGCATCTATGTTCATCAGAGATATTGGTCTGTAGTTTTCTTTTTTGGTTGTGTCCCTGTCTGTTTTTGATTATGTTGGCTTCCTAGAAGCTGGAAGAGAGTATTCCTGTGTTTTCAATCTTCTGGAAGACTTTTAAAACTTAAAAAAAAAAAAACTTAAAAAAAAAGTTTTAAAAGTAGAAGCATTAAATCTTCCTTGAAGGTTTTGTAGAATTCATTTGTAAAACCATTTGGTCCTGGACTTTTGTTCTTGAAAAGGTTTTTGATAACTGTTTCAATTTCAATTTCATTAGCTCTCATGGCCTGTTAATGTTCATGTTCATGGCCTGTTCATGTTCATGTTCATGTTCATGTTACCTACTTCCTCTTTACTTAGTTTTGAAAGTTCGTAGGTATCTAGGAAATTGTCCATTTCTTCCAGGTTCTCTAGCTTGGTGGCAGAGAGCTCTTCATAGAAACCTTGCATGATATGTTGAATTTCTGCAGTGTCTGTTGTGATACCCCCCTCTTTCATTTACAATCAGATTTATTTGAGTCTTCTCCCTTTTTTGGTTTTGTGAGTCTGGCTAAAGGTTTGTTGATTTTGTTCACTATTTCAAAGAACCAACATTTACTTTCATTCATCTTTTGTATGGTTTTCTTATTTTCAACGTTATTGATTTCTGCCCTAACTTTAGTGATTTTTTTGTCCTTCTGCTTGCTTTAGGGTTCCTTTGTTGTTGTTCTTCTTCTTCTTCTTTGTCTTTAAGATGTGCAATAAGGCTATTTATTTGTGCTTTTTCTTGTGTCTTAATGTGTGCTTGTATAGTTATGAACTTCCCTCTCAGTACTGCCTTAGTTGTGTCCCAAATATTTTGATAGTTGTGTCTTCATTGTCATTGAACTCTTGAAACATTTGGATTTATTCCTTTATTTCCTCTTTGACCCAGTAGTTGTTAAGGAGTGTACTATTGAGCTTCCACATTTTGGGACTATTACTAACCTTTTTTTGTTGTTAAGTGTTAGTTTAATTCCACTGTGGTCTGAGAAGATGCTTGTGATGATTTCAATGCTCTTGAATTTGCTGATGCTGTCTTGTGGCCTAACATATGGTCTATCCTTGAGAATGGCCCATGTGGATTTGAGTAAAATGTGTATTGCAGTTTCTTGGGATGAATGACCCTGAAAATGTCCAATAGTTCTATTTTTATCTATCTTCTCATTTTGCTCCCTCATGTCTTTATTGATTTTCGCCTGGAAGATCTGTCGAGTTGAGAGAGTTGGGTGTTAAACTCCCCTACTATGACTATGTTGCTGTTAATATATTGCTGTAGCTCTTTCAGTAGATGTTTGATGTATTTAGATGGCTTATCATTGGGTGCATAGATGTTAATAATTGTTAAGTCCTCTTAATTGACTGATCCGCTGAGCATTAGTGTCCATCCCCTATCTTTTTAAATTTTGTTTATTTTATAGTCTATCATGTCAGATATGAGAATAGCTGTTCCTGCCCTTTTTTTGTGGGCCATTGGCATGTATGATAGTTTTCCATCCTTTCACTTTGAGTCTGTGTTTCTCTTGTTGGGTTGTGTTTTCTGACCCATCTTCCTACTCTGTGCCTTTTAATAGGTGAATTCAGGCCACTGACATTTATTGAAATCAAAGATTGAAGATATTTTAACGCCATTCTTGTAGACTTTTAGAGTGTTGTGATAGATGCCCTATTTATGGTGCTCTGACTATTTATAGGAGACCTTTCAGAGATTCTTTCAAGGCAGGCTTGGTGATAGTTGATTCTTTCAACTGTTCCTCGTCTGAGGTTTTTATGCCTCCATCTACTCTGAATGACAGTCTAGCAGGATACAGTAGTCTTGTTTGATAGCCTTTTTCATTGAGCACTTGATAGATATCTTGCCATTCTCTTCTGGCATGTAGTGTTTGTGTGGAGAAGTCTGCTGCTAATCTTATGGGTTTTCCTCTGTAGATGACTCTTTGTTTTTCTCTTGAAGCTTTCAAGATCCTTTCTTTATCCTTATGTCTTTGCATTATAAATATGATGTGGCTTGGTGTCTTTAAGTCTGGGTTAATTCTGTTTGGGACCCTCTGGGCCTCTTGAACCTTTATATCTTTTATGTTGTCTAGACGAGAGAAGTTCCCAGCTATTATGTCCTGAAGAATGCTTTCTTCCCCTCCCTCCCTTTCTTCCTCTGGTAAGCAAAGAATGCATATATTATTTATTTTGAAGTCATCCCATGGGTATCTTTTGTTGTTCTCAGTATCTCTTAATCTTTTTTTGAGATCTCTTACTTCTTTTTTAGTTGTCTCTATTTCATCTTTGATCTTGCTAATTCTGCCTTCAGCCTCATTGATTCTATTCTCTCTCCCCTCTACTGTTTTCTGGAGTCCATCTATTTTGTTACCCTGTTCTGATACTGTTTTAGCTTGTTCAGCTAGTTGTGTTCTTCGTTCAGCTTTTTCAGCTTTCAGTTCTCTAATAACTTTGAGATAATTAGTGTTTTCTTCCAGAGTCTCATTTGTTGCTTCTACATTTCTGATGACAATTCTTTCAAACTATTTACTGACTCCTGTGATTATTTCCTTAACTATTGTTTTTATATTGACCTCATTATTTTGTGCTTTACCCTTTGGGCTCTTTTAGCTGGACTGTTGTCCTGGTTCATTTCTCCAATATTTCTTCTTGTTGATTTAACCATTTTATATAGTATGTTATGAGGTCCCTCTCTCAGTACTTTTCAAATTACTGATCACTCTTGCCTGGATTGACTTGTGTCTAAGTAAGTAATTAAAGGGTTCACAGTTGTGGAAATTGACAGTTGTTTCAATAGTATTTTAATCCCTGAGTTGGTGCTCAGTGGCTTAAAAGCCTCTTTTGTTCTGTTTCTTCCCTGTAGGCTTTGGGAGCCTGAGGGCTTTTAAACTATAAGTAGGCTTCTTATCTTAATCACTGACTCCTGACCAAGAGATAAAGCAGGGTGAGGCAGAGATAACCCAGTGGTTGTGCAAAGAGACTTTCATATCCCCACTGCTAAGCCACCTAGGTATAGATCTTCTTCTGAATTTCCTCGTTAATTCTTTGTCCCCTGCTGTCAGCACATCCCCCCCACTGCTCCAGATTCTGTGGGCAGTAGCAATGGAGACTCACAGTTGTATTTGGTGAGTCTTAGGAGAATCTTCTCCTTCTTTTAGTCATCTTTTTATTGGTGAAACAGACTGGAGGCAGTGTCTTAACTGGTAAACTGCCAAACTGTCACCAGCCACTTAATCTCTCCCTAGGCTTCTCTTTGTCCACGAGCCACAGTGTTTGCACTCACCGCAATTTGGTGGGTTCCTGAAGTTGTTCTAGTCCTGTCTTGTTGTGGTACCAGGTGGTCTCCTTTGGTATTCCTCTCTCTCTCTCTCTCTTTTGCAAGACATTATCTGTTACCAGAGAAATGGCTCAACTGGTAGAACATCAGACTTGGATACCTGAGGTTCCTAGTTCAATCCCTATACCATAGTGGTGCTCTGACTTGTTTTTCTCCTTCTCTCTGTCTCATGTGTAGCTCTCTTTCTCATGTCTAATAAATAAAATAAACCTGTGGTCCAGGAGGTGGCACAGTGGATAAAGCATTGGATTCTTAAGCATGAGCTCCTGAGTTCAGTCCCTGGCAGCACATGTACCAGAGTGATGTCTGGTTCTTTGACTCTCTCTCCTCTATCTTTTTCATGAATAAATTTAAAAAAAATTAAAAAATAAACAAGCGGAAGAATAAGAATAAGACTATGATATAAGTTGAAGCCACCTCAAAAAGTTCCAGGTGATGTTTCTAAAGTCAGTATGGTAATAGAATTAGGATTTCCCCTGTGTAAAGTATCTCTCTCTAACTTGCCATTGCCTTTGTAAGAATTCTGAAGTCCCCTAGTAGGGAGACCATCTTAGACTAGTTGTCGCTACATATCTTGCCAGCCCCACACTGCAGGCTCCTGCCATCTTGAACCATTAGAAGGCTCCAGAACACGTAAGCTTGCTCAGTCAGGATAATCTACCCACTTCAGTTCTGAGGGCACTCACCTGCCCATCCCAGTCTAAATCCAGTCCACGTGTAGGCCTCCTTCAGTAGCCCACTCCCCATCCCCAGCATCACAAATCCACTTCTTCTTGGTGTTTTTACCCCAAGCCTGCATCTGGCCATACATCTATTGCCTGTAGGGCTGTAAATCCTTAAAGGCGGGCATGCTTTGTTCATGTTTTTCTCAACACCTAGCCTAGTACCTGGTTTGAAGGAATCACTCAGTTGATAAATCAAAGTTAGCATATGATAAAGTGGTAGAAGAAATGAGGAGACAGGAGTCCTATCATGATTTTTCTACCAGTTACTGAATAACTTGTTACTATAGTTTGCAGTAAAAAAAAAAAGCTAAGTTTCCCCACCCCTCCTTTCACATTTATCACCTTCCACTGGCTGTTCACTATTCTCTCCTGTGGATCAGGGTAAGCATGAGAGTTTATTGGGGCTTTTTTTTTTTTGTAAATATTTTCATTTTATATTATTATTAAAGTATTTCTTTACTTATTTACCACAGCATTTCTCAGTTCCAACTTGTGCTGGTGCTGAGCATTGAACCTGGGAGAGCTGAGTCTTTGGCATGGAAATTATTTGCGTAATCATTATGCTATCTGCCCAGCCCTTTTCTTTTCTCTTTTTCTTCTTCTTTTTCAATTTATTTATAAAAAGGAAACACTGTCCCCCCACCAAAATCTCATATGCCAAAGTAATGCTCTGTTTCTCTCTGTTTTGTTAATAAAATGAGTAAATTGTCAAAAAAAAAAAAAAAAAAAAAAGGAAACACTGGCAAAACCATAGGATAAGAGGGGTATAACTCCACACAACTCCCACCACCAGAACTCCATATCCCATCCCCTCCCCTGACAGCTTTCCTATTCTTTAACCCTCTGGGAGTATGGGTCATTGTGAGATGCAGAAGGTGGAAGGTGTGGCTTCAGTAACTGCTTCTCTGCTGAACATGGGCATTGACAGGTCGATCCATACTCCCAGCCTGTCTCTCTCTTTCCCTAGTGGGGTGGCGCTCCAGGACACATTGGTGGGGTTGTCTGTCCAGGGAAGTCTGGTTGGCATCATGCTAGCATCTGGAACCTGGTGGCTGAAAAGAGAGTTAACATATAAAGCCACACAAGTTGTTGACCAATCATGAACCTAAAGGCTGGAGTAGTGCAGATAAAGAGTTGGGGAAGGTCTTCATTTTGTAGATAGCTAGTAGGCATATATTAGTTATATTCCAAAGGGCCTGTGGCTATACTAGTTTTTTTTTTCCCCCTGAGCCTGAAATCTGATATGCAGGTGGATCCAAGTTATTGTCTTGGGAGATGATGTCATGACTGGAAAAAGGACCAGAAAGCTGGATCAGGGAAGACAGTAGCTCTCAAATATGGGAAAGGTGTATAAATACTGTTGACTGTAAATCCCATCGATTTGATCCGCTCTGGGGCCCATATTCAGCTTGGCAGCCTATGTGACCTCTGCATCCTGTAGATCTGAGCTCACATTCTGTGGTCATGAGTAGGAACATTCATTACAAGCTACCCCAATATCAGAATCCATCCATTTTCCTTTTTTTAATTTTTTCTATTGTATTTATTTATTGGATAGAGACAGCCAGAAATCGAGAAGGAAGGGGATGATTGAGAGGGAGAGAGAAAGACAGACACCTGAAGCCCTGCTTCACCACTCATGAAACTTTCCCCCTGCAGGTGGGGACCAGGGGCTCGAACCTGGGTCTTTGTGCATTCTAACACGTGCGTTCAACGAGGTGCGCAACCACTTGGCCTCCTTTCTTTTCTTTTCTTTTCTTTTCTCCCCTTTTCTTTCTTTCTTACCCATGCTTCATTGCTCTGAGCTGTCTTTCACAGATAGAAATGTAGACAGAGAAAAAAGAAAAAAAAAGGAGAGCTACCACAACACCAGACTTTCCCCCAGTGCTACTATACTTCTCTCTCTGTTTTTGTTTCTTCAACAGCCCAAATAAATGACATGGATGTGGAAAAACACAAAGCAGCACAGGCTTGGATTCTGTCGACAAGATTTCTTACAGAGCGAGAGCTGGAAGGCTTCTCAGAACTGGTAAATGTGCAACAAGTGGGAGAGAGCATTCATCACGAGTTGGGGTGAGGGAAGACTGCAAATGTGCTTCAAGGATGAAGCTCCCACTTAGACCACAGGAAAGGCATCTTGGGAGGCACAGTGGGTGTCCACTCCTCAAAGGCTCCCCAAATTCACTGTGCTATTGTTATGTCAGATCCACCAGACTGTGACGGATCATGAGGAAACAAAGAGAAAGCCCCATTTTCTTAGGGTGAGTACGTACAACTTTCTTCAGGCCTATGGTCTCTCTAGAACTGAGCAACAAAAAAAGTCCTGGACATTTTTAGACTTTCCTTTCTTGCTTACACCCCATCACCACCCCCTTGAAGAAGTTTTTCTAGACCTTCACAACTGCACAAAGCCACTGCTCCTAGGACCTCCCCCTGTCCCTCAGTCACAGAAACAGATTCAGAGACAAGAGACATCATAACACTGCTCTACTCTTCATAACACTTTCTCTGTGCACAGAGCTCCCGTGTATTGTGGGGGCTCCATGAAGTATGGCAAAGTATGTCTTCCACAGGATGAGCTGTCTCCTGCCCCCCACATTTTGAGACTTTCTAAATATAAATGTAAAGCTGAAGAAAAAGAGTGGAAAGGCAAAGGAGAAAGTATAATGGTTATGCTAAAAGACTCTCATGCCTGAAGCTCCAAGGTCCCAGGTTCAATTCCTCACACTACCATAAACGAAAACTGAGCAATACTCTGGAAAAAAAAAAAAGGTGGATTATGGTGAAGTCAATTCAGTCATTAAGTACAGATAAGGCAAATTTACAAGACTAGAAATAGCAGCATTCCTTAAGGTTTGACAGACTAGTTGCGAGACACTTGTGAAGAAAATACTATCTAATTCAAGGGCATCACCTATTCACTATATGATTAAACACAGAAGATTAGTAGAGTAAGCAGCAGATCCGTAGCAACTAAGAACACAGTTGTCACCAAGTTCAAGTCAAGTCCCAGACACCTCCACTCCCTCCCTATTATTTTAGATGAAGGAACTAGGGCTCGAAGACAGGTAAGTACCAAATTAGGGCTACATATCATGTTAGGGAACAGCTATAGACTGAACCCATGACTCCAGACCCCCAATGAATGTTCTTTCCGTTTGATTATTTAATATAGAATTACCATGACAGATGAATAGTGACGTTGGAGACAGGGTCAGAAAAAATAGCACATTGTTTAAGAAAGCAGGTTTGAGGCCAGCAGGGCGGAGCAACAGCATTTTCTCATCAACTAGCCCTCAATGCCATGACAGAGGCAGGGGACCAACCTGGCTGATCTTCTGGTCTGTGCCCATTTGAGTTTCTTACTCAGAACATTCCTTCCAGGCTTGAATGAGCCCCCTATGCACAGGCCTGCGCTGAGGCTGGCTCACCCCACTGCATTCCCTTCAAGGTTGGATGTCCAAATCCATTCCAGCCACTTGAGGAATGCGGAGGTCAGTGGAATTCTACCAACACTTGCGGGTGGGAACTAGATGCAGCTGCCACTAGAAGTCGCCTGGAGGGTGGGAAGGCTATCCTGTTCCCAGAAGCTTCCACCACCACTGCTGCACTGCCAGAATCTGTTCATCCAAATACTTAGGGCCCAGGCAGACATGGAGAGGGAAATTACCTTTCAATTTCTCCCCAGTGGCTGTGCAGAAGCTAGAGAGAAATAAAGCCGGGGAACCTGTTGGACAAGCCCTTCCAGGCCAGGACTCTAGCTGTTGGAGACCTCCCCCTGTGAGCAGAGGCTGAGGGTGCTTCCTTCCTAGCAGCGGAGGAGAAGGCCAGCATGGGAGACCTGAGCTAACAGGACACCGACTTGCCAAGATCTGCAGGGAAGTGCTGGGAAGGGCTCCATGTGTGAGAGCAAGCCTGAGTTCTGGGCTTCTGGGCTGGGGTGACGCATCAAAATGCCTGAGCAACACAATCATGGGAAGCTGAGGGAGCCGCTCAAGCAGATGCAGGCTGCTGCATGGGGGTGCAGCCCAGTGATCAGCTTCCAAATGTTGGTCCCACTGGGGAGAAGGGGGAAATGCCCCGGTTCACTGTTTGCTTCACACTGGTCTTCTCCCCCTTGAGTGATTTTTATCTTAATGCAAAGTTGCTTCCAGCAGGAGGAAATAGGACTATGCTAGCAAATCTGGACCTGTGGCTGAAAGGCAGAGGTAAATGCAGGTGAGCAAGAGATGTGTGGGTGCCTGTTGGAGGAGTCGTGGCACCCTCCCCTCCCCCAAAAAAAGCCTTGTAGAATGAGGAAGTCATTAGTCAATAGTTTCCAACTATTTATAACCTCTCTAATCTAATTTAAAAAAATACAACTCAGTAAAGCGAGTGCCTGAGCTCCGAACTGAGCTCTGCACCCAGCAAGTTTTGCACCAGCTACTTTGTCTTGGCATCTTCTGCTGCAAGAAGGGAGGTTTAATATTTGAGAAAGGAAACTCTTCTGGACCCTCAAAGTGGTGGCTAAGTGAGACACTGCCCCACTTTTTTTTTAAGGTGGGGGGCAGGACTCATTTGTATTTATACAGAAATTTGCACAAAGAAATAAGTACCTGAATTGAATTCTGACTCAGTGATTCTTTCTTTCTTTCTTTCCTTTCTTTCTATCTATATCTATCTATCTATCTATCTATCTAGTGTAATTCAACATCAATGTCACACAATGTTTGCCTTTTCTTTGTAAGAAAGACACTAAATCCCACTTCCTTTCTTCTTTGACAAAGCTACTATATGGAGTTTATTTCACAGTCTGAAGAAGACTGCATCACATTTGGGATTCTACAGAGGGGAAATGGAAAAAGAGGTGTATATATTAAAAAGTAAAGACAAAACAGTATTGCTTGTTTAAGAAGGAAGATGTATGAACCCTTAAGAATGGGAAAACACCAGCTACTATAGCAGGGAGAAGACATTTGGCCAAATTTAGAACCCACTTGAAAATCACGGGTTCTAAGTTTAGAACTGAACTAAAAAACTTGAGCTTACATTGCATTTGGCATTGGTTAAAAAAAATTCTAAGATACTAATTAAAGGGAAAAATTTATACTCTTAGTGCTAGGGAGCTGGGAATTATTTTCAAATAAATTCTTTCTTTGCTCAGTGGACAGACCTGCACTTAGAAAATAAATGTTTTTTTTTTCTAATTAAATTTCCTTACAAAATACTGGTTTTATACTGAAGGGGTAAGATATTTTGCCAAAGTCTTTAAAAGTCACAGAATTGTTTTGTAACCTTTGGACCTCACCAAATATACCAGGTGGTCAGACAAACTTTATGTTTATAAACAAACTAGTATCCAATATGGAAATAGTAGTATATATCCTACTGTTGGTAAACTTTAAATACTAAAAATGCAATAAAATTGGAAACTATTACTGTAAATAAAACAAAAACCAACTCTTCCTAGGATAATTCTTATTTTCTAATTTAGACACTGATATGGTTATTGACATCAGTAAGAAATACATCAACAGGTGTTTATGCAAAGAGCCTCTCATGCCTCAGGCTCCAAAATCCCAGGTTCAATCCCTTACATCATCGTAAACCAGAGATGAGCAATGCTCTGGCAAAAAAAAAAAAAAAAAGAATCAGAATCGCAGCTGTAGTGATTAACTATAAAAAACGTTCAGGCCTAGGGGACTGGAAGTAGTTTACCTGGTAGAGCAGACATGTCACCATGAATGCAAGAACCAGGGTTTGAGTCCTGGGGAACCATGCAGGAGTGCCTATGGGAGGGAAGCTTCATGAAAAGTGGTGCAATGCTGTGATGTCGCTCCTTGTCTCTTGACTCTCTCCCTCTATCTAGAGGGAAGGGAAAAAGGCCACCAGAAACAGTAGAGTTGTGCAGTTATCAAGTCCCAGCAATAACACTAGTGGCCAATAAAGTAGTAAATAGACAATATTCAAAATATATTCATCTGCTTAACATGACTCTAGGCTGAAGTTAATAAATAACTTTTGCCAAGTAATGGGAAATTTCAGGGTATTGTCTTTCTTCTTTCTTTTTTTTTTTTCTTTTACATTCACTGGCTCAAAAATTGTTGTATTGTCATTTATCTATTAGAGAGAGACAGAGAGAAACTGAGAGGGAAGGGGAGACAGAGAGGCAAAGAGAAGAGACATCCAGGAAAGCAGTACAGAGGTGTCTCTCCCTTTCTGTATCTCTCTAGCTGAAATTAAAAGAACAAAATTTTCCATTGAAACCATATGTGTGTGGGGCTCCAGAAGTGTAAAGATATTAATGGTAATCATTATCCTGTTTCCTGCCTCTATGAATTTGACTACTCTAGGTACCTTCTGAAGGTGGAACCACTGGATTTGTCTTAGCACCTAGTACAATGCTTCCCAGGCTCATCTTAGAAGATATCAAGAAGATAGATAGATAGATAGATAGATAGATAGATAGATAGATAGATAGGCAGACAGACAACAGCAAAGCACCACTCAGGCACATGTGGTGCTAGGGCTTGAACTTGGGATTCGTGATCTGCATGCCTTGCATCACCTCGTGGGTTGTGATGTAATGGACTCTGAAAACTCAGCACATATTTTTCCATGTTTTTCTATGCAAAAATGTGTCATGACTTTTCCCACAACCTGGTAATTCTTTCCAAGGAAGACAGGACTATAGCCTTCTTTCTTTTGCTGTTCTACCTCTGTAATGCCTTAACCTTCCTGGCTCTGATATTGTGGAACTAACCTATACTAAATCCAAACATTTGGGGATTTAACTTTAGGAGCTATATATTAAATTTATGTGACCCCAAATGGCCAAAGGAAGGATAAAGGGGAGGATGGAAGATAGAAATTTTTTTCTTTTCTTTTTTGACCAGAGCACTACTCAGCTCTGTTTTATGGTAGTGTGGGAGATTGAACCTGGGACTTTAGAGCCTCAGGCAGGAGAGTCTCTTTGCATAACCATTATGCTATAACCCCACCCTGAGAAATTTTTTCTTATCAATCAATTGCCCTTACAGCCAATATAGGCCCATTCCATATCCCACTCCTCCCCCTCAGGCCTTCTATCAATTGCTGCTAACCAGACTCAGTTGGCCCCTAATACATAATTAATAGCCTTTCCAATAACCTGCCTACATCCATAGTCTGCAACTTGGGTGTCTTCACACATCAATTCTATTCCCAATACCCTGAGGGCACTTGTGGCAAGTGATTAGAGACAGGAAATGCTAGCAGCGCACATAACCAGGAAATGCACTTAGGTGCGACATTGAGCGTTAACTGAAAGCCTTACTAAACTCACAGGCAGGGGAACGAGCTGAGAAACTGTCTCCCAGTTTGCTTTACTCTGCAGAGCTCAAAAAGCTAAGCTGTCAGGGGGGACAATTCTTTACAAAAGAAGCATTGCTTCCCTGTTGTTGGGACTTCAGAAGTGCATGGCAGTCTACTCAATGGCAGGGCAGGATTACTTTTTTTGGTCAATGTCTTTGAAACTTTGAATTATTGAAGGAGACTTGACCAAGTGCTGCTACTTTTTTCCTTTACTATGGACTTCGGCTAGTGGAAGTTTCGGAAGCCACACATACAGTCCTTCCATCATGATCACAACTCCTGTCCTTGGAGGCTGGCAGGTGGTGCACCTGGCAAAGTACACAATTGCCATGTGTGAGGACCTGGGTTCAAGTCCCCAGGTCCCACCTTGCAGGGGTGAAACTTCATGAGAGGCAGAGCAGTGCTGCAGGCGTCTCTTTCTTTCTCTCCATCTCCATTTCACTCTGTCTCTACCATAAGAAATCCTGCCCTCTTCTGAAAAATATTTACTTATTCCTTTTTGTTGCCCTTTTAAAATTGTTGTTATTATTGTTGTTGTTATTGATGCCATTATTGTTGGCTAGGACAGAGAGAAATGGAGAGAGGAGGGGAAGACAGAGACGGAGAGAGAAAGATAGACACCTGCAGACCTGCTTCACCGCTTGTGAAGCGACTCCCCTGCAGGTGGGGAGCCGGGGGCTCGAACCAGGATCCTTGTGCCGGTTCTTGAGCTTTGAACCACCTGAGTTTAACACGCTGCGCTACCTCCTGACTCCCCCCCTTTTTTAAACATGTTTTTTTTGTTTGTTTGTTTGCTTTCCTCTAGGGTTATCACTGGGACTCAGTGCCTGCACTATACAAATCCACTGCTCCTAGAAGCCATTTTTTCATTTTGTTACCCTTGTTATTATTGCTGTTGTTGTTGGACAGAACAGAGAGAGATCGAGAGAGGGGGAAGAGAGGGATAGATACCTGCCAACCTGATTCACTGCTTGTGAAGCGACCCCCCTGCAGATGGGGAGCCAGGGGCTGGAGCCAGGATCCTTGCACTTGGCACCATGTGTGCTTAACTTGCTGCGCTACCAACTGGCCCCAAAATCCTGTCCTCATAACATATACATACCACCAACATGCTCCTCATTTCCAGAATCTCATACACAACTTCTCTTTTCCTTACATATCTCATGCTCATATTCCTATACACTGGGAAACCATGCTGTCTCCATGTTTTATATTTCCATTCCTTCAATCCTAGAGACTATAAGGGCCTTAGTCATCTCTTCCCCACACTACTATTCCCTCCAAAGTTGTCCCCTCTTTGCTCTTCTCAATGGGTTTTTCTTCATCCTCTTCCCCCCACCTCCTGCTCCCTCTTCTCTCCCAAAGGAAGAGAAGAACGATCATCAATGGCAAGAGGCAGTTGCAAAAGCAACACGCAGAGCCGGCTTCACGCTCAGAAGAGAATGCTGCGCCTCCTCCTCGTGGTTCTGGGTGCCCCACACGATCACAGGAACTTCTCTAATAACATACTGTAGAAATGACCCCTGAAGATATAGTCTTTCTTCATCCTCTTTTAATATAACCTGGACTCTCAATGCAGGGAGCCATATTTAATCCCACTCTACCAACTCATTTCTTTCTTTTTTCACTTAGTTAAATATTTTCTTCTTCTTCTTCTTCTTCTTCTTCTTCTTCTTCTTCTTCTTCTTCTTCTTCTTCTTCTTCTTCTTCTTCTTCTTCTTCTCTTCTTCTTCTTCTTCTTCTTCTTCTTCTTCTCCTTCTCCTTCTCCTTCTCCTCCTCCTCCTTCCTTCCTTCCTTCCTTCCTTTCTTTTTTTGCCTCCAGGGTTATTGCTGGGGCTCAGTGCCTGCACCATGAATCCACTGCTCCTGGAGGCCATTTTTCCCCCTCTTGTTGCCCGTGTTGTTGTAGCCTTATTGTGGTTATTATTGTTGTTGTTGATGTCATTCATTGTTGGATAGGACAGAGAGAAATGGAGAGAGGAGGGGAAGACAGAGGGGGGAGAGAAAGATAGACACCAGTAGATCTGCTTCACAGCTTGTGAAGCGACACCCCTGCAGTTGGGGAGCCGGGGACTTCAACCTGGTTCCTTATGGTGGTCCTTGTGCTTCGCGCCATGTGTGCTTAACCCACTGCACTACCGCCTGACCCCCACTTTTTAAAAAAATATTTATTTATTAATGAGAAAGATAGGAGGAGAGACAGAGAGGAAAAACCAGACATCACTCTGATACATGTACTGCTGGGGATTGAACTCAGGAACTCATGCTTGAGAGTCCAGTGCTTTATCCACTGCGCCACCTCCTGGACCACTCTTTTAAATATATATATATTCCCTTTTGTTGCCCTGGTTGTTTTATTGTTGTTGTTATTGATGTCATCGTTGTAGGATAGGACAAAGAGATGGAGAGGGGAGGGGAATACAGAGAGGGGGAGAAAAAGACAACCTGCAGACCTGCTTCACCACTTGTGAAGTGACTCCCCTGCAGGTGGGGAGCTGGGGGCTCGAACCAGGATCCTCACGCTGATCCCTGCACTTTGCGCCACATGCGCTTAACCTGCTGTGTTACCGCCCGCTTTAGTTAACTCCTTTAGTTAAATACTTTCAATGGTCATTCAGCATTTATACTATTTTCAGATTCACCATTCATTCTCATAACTTACAAAAATATATTTTCTTATATCAATAAGGACTGATTTGTTTTTCAAAATTTTTTGTTTATTAGAGCAGTGCTTAGCCGTAGTTTATGGCGGTGTGAAGGATTGAACCTGGGACTTCAGAGCATAAGACATGAGAGTCTCTTTGCATAACCATTATGCTATCTATCCCACCCTTAATAAGGGCTATTTTCCCTTTGGAGTCTACAAGGAATTAGACTGGCCTGAGCCAAGTAGTAGGTATTGAAAAGACTGGGGGAGATGTCTGGGTTTCACTTTTTCTGCAAGATTATCATCACTTGTTTTATCTCCTTGCATTCACCACCCAAGCAAGTTAAGGAGAAAGAGACAATTCTGATAGTTCTTGCCCCAGTTATCACAAATCCAGATATATATAAAAAAAAGTCTTAGTGTGGGAAATCAGTAAATCTTTGGTTTGAAGATGGATGTCTGAATCACCCTCCTTTTTAATTTTAATTTTATTTTTTTGCCACCGGGGTTATAGCTCAGTGCCTGTACGATGACTCCACCATTCCCAACAGTCATTTTTAAAATTTATTATTATTTTTTTTATTAGGTAGGACAGATAGGAACTGAAAAGGGAAGGGGAGATAGGGACAGTGAAAGGAAGACACCTGCAAAACTGCTTCACTACCTGTGAAGCTTCCCCCCTGCAGGTGGGGAGCGGGGGCTCAAACTCAGGTCCTCTCGCATGGTAATAAGTGTGCTTAACTGGGGGTGTCACAGTCCAGTCCCTGAGTCACCCTTTTCCCATTAATTATAACTGAATAGGAGGTGTGCTTAGGTGCAGATCGGCCCACTGACTCTGACCTCCAGATCAGGTGGTGCTTCACTAGAAAGTCTCCTGATGGTCAGTTTTCCAGAACTGCAGCTGTCCCCCATCTTTCCTTAGTAATGCGGTGCCTTCTGTTTCTCTTCTTACTTTTACTTGTGCCACACTGAGTTTCTCTGTGGCTTGTCTTTCATGCAGCCTCACAGTCTGTCCCAATACTAATCTTTCCATTACCTCAATCATTTCCTAAACTGCACTGAAAGCCACAACTCCCTTTTCTTGTTCTCACAGAAGCATAAAGTGTGAGAAATAGATCACTGGGGCCCGAAGGTGGTGCGCCTGGTTGAGTGCACCTGTTACAATGTGCAAGGACACAGGTTCAAGAATGTGGTCCCCACCTGCAGGGGGAAAGCTGCAGATGTCTCTCTGTCTCTGTCCCTATCACTTCCTTCCCTTTCAATTTCTGGCTGTCTCTATCAAATAAAGATAATAAAAAATTTAAAAAAAAAAGGTCTTCATTGATTGTATAATTGCAATTGTAGTTTTTTTTTTTTTCTTTTTCTTTCTCCCTTCCTTTCAGGGTTTTCACTAGAAGGCTTTCTATTTATGTAATTCAATCACTCACTACTCCTAGCAGATACTTTTTTGAGATTAAAAATAAGAGACGGGGGACTGGGGGGCCTGGCGGTAGCGCAGCGGGTTAAACGCACGTGGCGCAAAGCACAAGGACCAGTGTAACGATTCCGGTTCAAGCCACCTCCTCCCCACCTGCAGGGGAGTGCTTCACAGGTGGTGAAGCAGGTCTGCAGGTGTCTTTCTCTCCGCCTCTCTGTCTTCCTCCCTCCATTTCTCTGTCCTATCCAACAACAAACGACATCAACAACAATAGTAACCACAACAAGGCTACAACAAAGGCAACAAAAGGGGGAAAAGGATGACCTCTAGGAGCAGTGGATTTGTGGTGCAGGCTCTGAGCCCCAGCAATAACCCTGGAGGCAAAAATAAATAAATAAGAGACAGGGAAAAGGCAACACACACACACACACACACACACACGCACACACACATGGAGAGAAAGAGAGACCACAGTACTGCTCATAAAGCTTCCCTTGTGTAAGTATTAAGTATTCCCCTATGGTGCCCAGGGGCTTGAACCTGGGTCCTTATACATGGTAAGGTGTGCACTCTCCTGATCCCAACTCTTCTTCTTCTTTAAAAACCACACTTGCAGCTGGGGAGGTGAGGCTGTGGTAGAACATTAGCCTTATGTGGGTGAAGATCTAGTTCGTTTTCTCCACAGGAGGGCAATAAATTGCGCTCCATGGATGGAGGAACACTGCTTTGCTCTCTCCCTCTCTCCTTCTTACTACCCTCCCTCTCTCTGTTTCTCTCAATGCCCCCCCCCCACTTTCTTATTACTTTTATTTTTATACCAGAGCACAGATCTGCTCTGGCTTATGGTGGTGATAGGAACTGAACCTGGAGATAGAGCCTCAGGCAAGAAATTCTCTTGCACAAGCATTATGCTGTCTCCCCAGCTCAAATTTAAAATTTTTATTTTATTTTCCAGAGCACTACTTGGCTCTTGGTTATGGTGGTGCTGGGGATTGGACCTTGGAGCTCAGAGCCTCAGACACATGAAAGTCTTTTTGCATAATTATTTGGCTGTCTTCCCAGCTCAATCTCTCTTAAAAAATAAAATTTAAAATCCTGGGCTGGAGAGATGGCACAGTGATGTGGTAGAGTATGTATGAAACCATATAAACATAAATGACAAATAAATAAACACCATATATGCTAATCTGAACTTCTTAGGTTCATAAGACCAAAACAAACAAACAAGAATCTAGAGAAGTCAATCCTTTAGTTACAGCACCTTTAAAACATTACATAATGTTTTAAACCATTAACCTCTCCCCCTCCCATAAAGTGGGGGGGAGCCACATTATATAATGACTATCTAAGAACCCAGGAAATTGCTGAATTCGTTTAAAATTAAACTCTGCTCCAAGCAGATGGGATTTGGTTAATCTGAGCCTGAAGTCCATCTGCCAATCATCTTAGAGTCACCTATGAATCTTATACCTGTAGAAGTAAGTATAATAACCTAATGATGTAATTTCATGACTTCAAGTGCCACAAATTAAATGTGAAAGCCATCATCAATACAAAAGCTAGAAGCCCTAGTCAAATCACATGCTTTTAATCACATGCGTAAACTATGAATGTGAGGCTAGCAACAAACCTCTCCACATGTTTTCATGATTTAGAACAAGAGTTGTTAATCTAAGATTTGGAACCATCTTAAGAGTAATCAGTTTCATTAAACAGACCCCATTTCAAGAACTTATGGTCTCTAAATACTTTAAGAAATATTGTTTTAGAGGAAAGGAAAGATTAAAATTAAGATGTCCTATACAGAACTAGTACAGATCTACAAAAGAAGTAAAAAACAGGGAGTCAGGCAGTAGCACAGCGGGTTAAACGAAGCACAAGGACCAGCATAAAGAACCTGGTTCAAGCCCCGGGCTCCCCACCTGCAGGTGGTCGCTTCACAAGCGGTGAAGCAGGTCTGCAGGTGTCTGTCTTTCACTCCATTTTCCCATCCTCTCTCCATTTCTTTCTGTCCTATCTAACAATGACAACATCATCAACAACAATAATAATAACTACAACAACAATAAAAAAAAACAAGGGCAACAAAAGGGAAAATTAAAAAAGTAAAAAACAAAACAAACAACAACAACAAAAAACAGTAAAAAGTGGGCCAAAGAACTAAACAGTTTTCTAAAGAAGAGATACACAAGGCCCACAGACACATGAAGAAATGCTCCACTTCACTTATCTTTAGTGAAATGCAAATTAAAACTACATTGAGATACCAACTCACACCTGAGAGAATGGCTTACATCAACAAAGCAGGAAATAACGGTGTTGGAGAGGTTGTGAGAAAAAAAAGAACTCTGCTACACTGCTGGTGGGAATGCAAACTGATACAGCCCCTTTGGAAGATTGTATGGAGAGTCCTTAACAAATAAAAATGGAGAAATAAAAATGGAGTTACCTTATAATCCAGCAATAACACTCCTAGGCATTTATCCAAAGGACACTCAAAACCTTAATTCAAAGGGTCATATGCTCTCCTATTCTCATAGCTGCACTATCACAACAGTCAGAGTGGAAGCAGCCTAAACACCATCAACAGATGACTGGCTAAAGAAGTTATGGGATAAATATTCCATGAGATATTTCCCTGCAATACAAATATAATAGTGGCTGGGGGAGATAGCATAATGGTTATGCAAAAGACTTTCATGCCTGACACTTTGAGGTTACCAGGTTCAACCTCCAGCACCACCATAAGCCAGAGCTGAGCAGTGTTCTGATCTCTCTCTCCCTTTATCTTTCTGTGTATATCTTTCATTAAAAATAAGTAAATAAATTATTTTTAGGAAGATAACATTGTGTCCTTTGGGACAAAATGGATGGAACTAGCATTGATGTTGCTTAGCAAAATAAGTAAAGAGATGAAAGACCAGATGATTTCATTCATATGTGGTATCTAGAAATCTGATGCACATGAATTTGGAAATTAAAAAAAGAAACAGAAACAAGCAAACTTTTGAGACTTATGAGAACTCTGGTGGTCGTCTTTGGGAGATAGGAGGGTAGGCACACAGAACTTTGGTGGCCAGTGTGGTGTGGAACTACACACTGTAATCTCAAAATGTTATAATCCACTATTAATCGCAAAAAATAAATTAAAAAAGATGTTAGTATTGCTTTTATATTATTGTATTACATATTTATAAATCCATTAAATAAAAACAGCTAAAGACTTCCACTTCAGTAAGCAAGATAAAATGTCAGATATTTTAAATAAACATAAATTTCAACACCAATATATCTAGTACTACCTTAGTATTTATATTCCTATCAACAAGTATTTACACTATATAAATAAAACAAGTTTATCAGGAAGGGGTAAGTTAAACATAGATTCTAATCTAGGTTGAAAGGAACCAATCGAAATTACTTCTACTACCATCTAAAAGAAAGTTCAATCATGTAATTGAAGGCAATATTGAATATAAATAATACCACAATTTATCATAGTGCTTCAGTTGAAGCTTCTCATTTTATTTTTTAAAATTTATTTTTAACTTTATTTATTTTATGTGATAGAACAGAGAGAAGTTGAGAGGGAAAGAGGGAGAATAGTACCTGCAGCCCTGCTTCCCCACTCGTGAAGCTCCCCCACAGGTGGGGGCCAGCAGTTTGAACCCAGACCTTTGCGCTCTATGATGTGTGCACTTAACCGGGTGCACTACCACCCAGGACTGATTCTCATTTTCTGAGATAAGAAAGTTAAATTTTGTTCATCCTTTATAACAGATTGATTAAAAGATATAATGTAGAAACTACTTTCATAGCCAAATCTCACAGCCAAAAAAAAAAAAAATTTAAATTCAGAGCCTGAGTCTTTAAAACCAGGACTCATTCAGAGTATTCCAAGAATAGCTAGTTCTCAGACTGCTGAAAAGCATCACTTTCATAATTTTATCTTGGAAATGAATTTCAAAAATTAGAAGGTTGGGGGATGCTATATAAAAAGCTATCAAGTTATTGTGCATGTTATTTTTTTATGTTGAAAATGTGATTTATTCATTCATTCATTTGACCAATATTTATTGAACATCTGGTATATGATCTAGGTAAAGTTAGAGCAGGGAACAAAAACAGATCCCCAAATATGTTATACATACTCAGAAGTCAAGGTTGTCTTCTTGATGGCCTGTCTTATATTGGTTCTCCCCTTGTAATAACTACTGTTAATAGTTGATAGTATTTTCTTCCAGGTTTCTGTTTATTTATGTAAGATGCCTTGAAGAAAAAACATTATTAAAAAAATATTTTTAAATATTTTATTTAGGGAATCGGGCACTAGCACAGTGGGTTAAGCACATGTGGTGCAAAGCGCAAGGAACAGCATTAAGGATCCCAGTTTGAGCCCCTGGCTCCCACCTTCAGAGGAGTCGCTTCACAGGTGGTGAAGCAGGTCTGCAGGTGTCTCTCTTTCTCTCCCCCTCTCTGTCTTCCCCTCTTTTCTCCATTTCTCTCTGTCTTATCCAACAACAATGACATCAATAATAACAATAATAACTACACCAATAAAACAAGAGCAACAAAAGGGAATAAATAAATAAAAGAAGAAATATTTATTTATTTTAAAATATTTATTTATTTATTCCCTTTTGTTGCCCTTGTTTTATTGTTGTATTTATTTATTTATTTATTTTTTCTGGCACATGTGCTGCTGGGGATTGAACTCAGGACTTCATGCTTCAGAGTCTAGTGCTTTATCCACTGCACCACCTCCCGGACCACTATTGTTGTCACTGACATATATATATATATATATATATATATATATATAGAGAGAGAGAGAGAGAGAGAGAGAGAGAGAGAGAGAGATGGAGAGAGAGATACCAGAATACAGCTCAGCTTTGGCTTATGCTGATGCTGGGGACTGAACTTGAACCTGGGACCTCTGAGCCCCAGGCATAAAAGTATTTTTGCATAATCATTATGCTGTCTCCCTAGCCCTGAAGAAAAAAAGTTAAACAACTTTGAGATATACACAGTATATCATTTAATGTGTACAATGATTTTAATATATTTGCAAGTTTGTGCAGCCATCATGATCTAAGTGAATTTTAAAATTGTGTAATTATATGTGTTTAAATTATATAACTATATATTTAAATATATATATATATAATTATATAATTAAAAATCCACTTACGTAGATTATGGTGATCCATAGATATCTATGTAGAACTTTTTACTTTTCAGTTAGTATGAAGCCTTAAAGATGTTCTTTCCATTTCAGCACAGGTAGCTTTGCAATTACTTTCTAAAAAGAGAGGGATGCGTCATAACTCCATCTACCTTAGAAAAAGCATGCTAAAGACAATGAGTAGATAGAATTATTTATGGCAACACTTTGGTTTCAGTAGACTAAAGAAATTACTTGATTTACAGAAAGTCAAGAGTCTAGAAATGAGGAGGGAGTAGATAGCATAATGGTTATGCAAAGAGACTTTCAGTCCTGAGGCTCCAAAGTTCCAGGTTCAATCTCCTTCACCACCATCAGCCTGAGCTGAGCAGTGCTCTGGTTAAAAAAAAAAAAAAAAAAAAAGTATAACATATTTTAAAACACACGACACACCTAACAATTTTAAATAGTTTGAAGTAACAGCATTAATAGGTGACAGTTACATAAACTTTTCTATGTGCTAGACATGGTTCCAGAAATTTAGCATATAGTAATTCTTTATGTCCTCACAAGTTCTATGCTAAATACTTAGTGTACCATATTTATTTTTATACCAACAATCCCATGATGTATTGCCTTATGTTATCATTGCAATTTTATATTATGTATTTTATAGTGAGGGCTTTAAAAATATTTTCACCTTTCTTCCTTTCTTTCTTCCTTTCTTTCTTTTTCTTTCTTTCTTTCTTTCTTTCTTCCTTCCTTCCTTCCTTCCTTCCTTCCTTCCTTCCTTTCTTTCTTTCTTTCTTTCTTTCTTTCTTTCTTTCTTTCTTTCTTTCTTTCTATCCATGTGTTTATTTTACCAGAGCACGGTTCAGTGTTGTCTTATGGTGCTGAAGATTGATCTGGGAGCTCAGAGCCTCAGGCATGAAAGTCTTTTTGTATAATTACTATGCTGTCTCCCTGACCCTTATTATTTTTTTTTAATAAGAAAGATACATACGGAAGGAAAGATACAGAGAGACCAGACCACTGCTCAGCTCTGGCTTATGGTGGTGTGTTTGGGGGGATTGAACCTGAGACTTAGGAGCCTCAGGCATGAGAGTCTGTTTTCATAACCATTATGCCATCTCTCCTGCCCGAGAATGTTTTAATATTGCCAGCCTAAAGGTTTATTACCATGCCTGAGTCCAAGGAACTCGGTAGCAAGGAAAAATGGCAGTGAAGGAACTGCTTTATAGTGGTCTGGGAGATGGTACAGTGGGCAACGTGCCTGACTTGCAAACATGAGGTCCCAAGTTCAGTCAGCAGCATGTGCTAAAGAGATGTTCTGGCTCTCTCCTATATTTAATAAATCAAATAAATAAATATTTTAGCTTTGCATTGTTTGTTTGTTTTAAACAGAGAGAGAGAGAGAGAAAGACACCAGGACACTGAAACTTCCTCCAATGTGACAGGGCCTGGGCTCAAACCCAAGTCATGTACATGGTAAAACATCGTACTATCCAAGTGAGCTAATTCACTGGCCCAAACACATCTTTAAACAAACAAACAACCCCACCTGTATAACAGATTGGTGCTTTGAGTGCACCGATGGAGAAATGACTGCTTCTGAGACATAAGGAAGGCTTCCAGAAAGACAAACTTGAGATACCAGTTGAGAAATAATTCAGGTTTAAGGCCTTAACACCCTGAACATGCCTCATCTCATAAGCTAAACTGGGTCAGGTATGGTTAGTACTTGGGTGGGAGAGACAGATCAAGTGGGGTCAGGAGTAATCTCATTTGCCGCTAGGAAATTTGAGTTTTGTCCTGTAGAAAATGCAGAGCCATTACGAAGGTGGAGAGGGTGGGGCAGGCCTGGGCAGAAGGACAGTTAGAAGACCGATTGCAAATCGCTCCTTCAGCTTGAGACACAAACTCCACCCGAAACATCTGCTGGCTGGTTCCCTTATCTTTTGACTCATAAAGTTACTTGTCTTCAAGTTTCTAGATCGCAATGCAGTCTCAACTGAAAACAACCTTTTGTATCCAAAATGCATTTTGCAGGCTTAGTATTGTTCAATATATTTTCACTGCTAAAGGGGTTCTAGCCACTTTTTTTTTTTTCAAAACCAATAAGATCCAAGGGGGAAGAAGAAAAATGGTCAAAAAAGGATTATTAAATTGGGAGCTGCCCATGGGCTGGGAAAGTGGCATAATCATTATTATGCAAAAGACTTTCCAGCCTGAGACTCTGAAGCCCCAGGTTTAATCCCCTGCAGTACCATAAACCAGAGTTGACCAGTGCTCTGGTCTCTCTCTGTAGCTCTCTCATTAAAGTAAGTAAAACACAAAAATAAAAAGCAAACAGAAACAAGTGGGAACAACAATAGTAATAATTCGGGACTCTCAGTAACTCCATGTCACTCTAAAGTCATAGCTAGGGTAGGAGGCACTCTGACCCAGAGGCAGCAGGGCCAGGTCTAAATAGCATTAGGAAGGAGTCTACTTTTTCGAATTCATAAGAGCTAAAGGAAGACATACCGCTCTCCAGCCACTCAGGCTAAAGGAATTAAGTTGTAGGGCAATTCTGATTAAAAAAAGAGGGCAAGTTCCAGATAACCAGGTCAGAGTGGAGCTGAAGGTGAGAGAGGGCAGGAGAGGTTCAGTTTCTGCATTTTCCACATTAGGCAATGATGTATTTATTCATATTAACAGGCAGAAATGAAGCGTTATTGTAAACCCCCAGTCTTTTCAAAACCAGCCATTTTATTATTCAGTATTTTCACGCAAAAGTCAAGAGAAGAATGTCATGAAGCTCCGTGAACCTCCATCAGCACGAGGCCAGCCTTGTCTTCATATGTACTTCTACTTCCTGGAGAATTTTGAAGCTGTCTTTTCATCTACAGTCACCTCAGTGAGGACAATCATTTTACAGTCTAGGCTGCTTTTCTGATGCCACCTTTCCTTTCACGCCTGTCCTCTTTAAGAGGAATCTGAGGACAAGAAGTCGACAGGTTTGAGAAGAGAATGGTCTGAGGGGGAGAATACCAAACTAGCTGTGGGAAGGAAAGAAAAAGCATTTGCTGAAGAAAAGACTAGGAGGAGGAGGGACCAAAGTTCACTTTGTGGCTGCCTGGAGGAGCAAGCCCCTCCCCATCCACCCAGGCCTGAGGCCATCTTTGACATCCTCTGAGAGGAAAGGCCTGAGGAGCACTTGGGATGGTCACACACTTCGGAGAGTTGTGCAATGGGGAGGGTTCCCTCTAAGGTGGAAAAATTTAAGACTTGTTGACTTTTTTTTTTTTTTTAAACCAGAGCACTGCCCAGATCTGGTTTATGGTGGTATTGGAGATTGAGACTTCCAGAGCTCCAGGAATGAGTCTCTTTGCATAGACATTATTCTATCTACCCACTCCCAATCTGCTGACTTTGATTCAGATTTCCAGGACTTTTTCTTCAGCTGTAGAGACCTTCAGAGGTATTATTTGGGGCTGGAGATGATAGCATAGTGGTTTACGCAACAGGTTTTCATGCCTAAGGCCCTGAGGTCCCAGGTTCAATTCTTGATACCATCATAAGCATAACAGTACTGTGGAGGACTAGCTCACTAGGTAGAATGTCTTTGTTGTGCATGTCACGACTTTATGCTTATGCTATCTGTGCCTCTCTCTCTGAATCTGAATGAAAAGTTTCTGGGGTACACAGAAACTGCACATGCACAAGGCTTAGACTTATAAAGTTACCAGAATTATCCAAAAGTGGAGCTAAGCATGCCCTGGCCCTAACCCTGGTTATGTCTTCACTGGACCAAAGAAGGCCCTAGAGCAAGGGCTCTTTATTTTTCTTTTATTGGGGGAGAGCAAGGGCTCTTACCTCCCACACTTGTCTCTGGGAATTTGCACCATGTCAGATGTATACTGAGGAGGCTTAGATGCTTGAGCAGATGAGTGAAGAAAACATCTAGTTTCTCTAGTCTCTTCACCTCCAAAACCACAAACAAGCTGGCCCTTTACACTAATTTCTGTGGTCTGAGGAAGACGAACATTACAGCTCAAATTTTTGAGGCCTTAGGTATTAAAATTTTTGGAAACACATCTACTTTGTCTTGCTGTAGTAGAGTAAGAAAATTTCTAATATGTGATAACTTTTCTGTTTAATATCTTTTCTTTTAGAAATTCTGTTTAATTTGATTTTAATGAGAGACACAGAGAGAGAGAGAGAAGGAAACAAAGGACAGAGCACTGCTCAGCTCTGGCATATAGTGGTGTTAGAGAGTGGACCAGAGACCTCTATGGCCGGCCACAGGCATGCAAATATGGCACACAAATCACAGTGCTATCTCCCTGGCTCTCCCCCTTCTTAATTTCTGAGGTAAAGCGGCTACTTGCATAGGAGATGTACTGTGGGCTCATCAATAAGCCAAAACTGTAACGTTCAATGGACTGACTGGTCATAGTACTGAACCACAACTCTGACATCATACTGAATAGAAAGAAAAAAAAAAAGAAAGGAAGAAACTGAGTGTAAAAACACTTATTATTCCCAGACAATTTCTATCTAATTCATAGACTTACAGTAACATCCCCCAAATAAAGATTACTCTATGAAAGCTATTGGTTGAATCACAGCCTTACCACATATTTCATTGGGGTCAGGGGGTGGCACACCTGCTTAAGTGCTCACATTATAGTGCGCAAGGATGCAGGTTCAAGCCCCTGGTTCCCACCTACAGAGGGGAAGCTTTCACAAGTGGTGAAGCAGGGCTGCAGGTGTCTCTCTCTCTCTCTCCCTCACCCCTCTCGATTTCTGGATGTCTCTATCCAATAATAAATTAAAAAAACATATTTATTTATTTATTTTGGATAGAATCAGAGGGAAGTTGAGAAGGAAAAGAGAGCTACTTGCAGCAACGTTAATAAAGCTTCCCCATGGAGACTGGGGCTTGAACCTGGGTCCTTATGCATTGTCATGTGTATGCTCAACTAGATGTGTCATTGCTTGGTACCCTGTTAAAAATCAGTTTTGGGAGCCAGGCGGTAGTACAGTGCGCTAAGTGCACATGGTGCGAAGTGCAAGGACGAGTGCAAGGATCCCAGTTTGAGCCCCTGGCTTCCCACCTGCAGGGGAGTCGCTTCATAAGCAGTGAAGCAGGCCTGCAGGTGTCTATCTTTCTTTCTCCCTCTTGTCTTCCCCTCCTCTCTCTATTTCTCTCCGTCCTATCCAACAATGACAGCAGCAGCAACAACAATAATAACAACAATGATAAACAAGGGCTACAAAAAGGGAAAAAATATCCTCCAGGAACGGTAGTTCAGGCATCGAGTCCCTGAGGCAAAAGAACCCTGGAGGCAAAAGAAATAAAATAAAAATAAATAAGTAAATAAAAGAGAAAAAAAAAAGAAAAAAATTCAGTTTTATGGAACTTTAAATGACAAAACAAGCAGCATCTTTGGAATGGACATCTATGTTACCCACTTCATTCTTGCACTCAGTCAAAGCTGTGATCCTAAATTTAGTTTCCTTCAATTTTGCTTTAAATATCTCCTCTAAAGGTATCCTGGCTCCCCCTCCCTACTCCCTGGCTTTCATTTTGACAGTCAGGGGTTTTCCTGATCATAAATCAAATTCATCTTTCAAATTCCCCCTCCTCCTCACTTTTCAGTGGTCAGACTATATGGAAATATTTTTTCCTTATTAATTATTCACTAGCTGTGCTTTCAGAAATGGGGCTCAACAACAGCACAGCTATTCTGCCTTGCATTATCTTCCTGCCTCTGTCCCTCATCAGACAGGGTTTTCATTTCTAAAATCCACTTATGAGTTAATCTCATATTCTTACTTTCTATTCAGAGTCTGAGTTATCAAGGCTTGTTCACATCAAGACCTATCAAGAGACACTTACATTCACATGTAGCACTTGACCTCTGCAGAGAGGTGTGATGATAATGAGATAATGAAGGGATATAGGTGTGAAAGTTTGGACTTGGAGGAATTTTCCAGGCTGTTCAATGAGACAAGATGCACATACTATCATAGTGACATAGCAGTAATTGTATTTTCAATTTTTCTAACACTTTGCTGTTTTCTGGGCCCATTCACATTCATTTGATCAAAGATAATCCTGAGATGTAGATATTATCTTCTTTATTTCCCGCAGAAAGAGATGGAAACATACAATTGTCAAATGTCTTAACCCAGATTTCCCGCAATCAGCTAGCCCACTGTTGGCTTAATTCTCACTTGCAGGTTAATAATTCCCAACTCTGTCTCATATCCTAGACCTCTTTCCTATAAAAGCTTTCTGTAAATTTGCTTACCTGTCACTTTTACTCAGGCAACCCAAGTTCACAGGGTGAGACTTGGAAGATAATCAGTCAGGAATTCTGCCCTAAGGAATAGTGCTGGAATCTACCTAGACCCAATCTACCTAGCACCCAATGCTAGAACAGACCCCCAAGAAGTATTTGTAGCACAAGTGAT